>NC_088415.1:42362650-42625150 GCF_034236695.1 Oncorhynchus nerka | reverse complement strand
AGTGTTGCCTCTACAGTAGTGTGGCTACTGACCAGACATGGTCAGGACCGGAGGGAGTCCCACAGCCAGGGGGGCTCTGTAATCTGCATAACACACTGGTAATTAGATGCTCTACGCATGCTGGGTTACAACTGTCCTACACGCACTGTTATTAACAGGCTGGGGGCAGAGCGCTTAGCATCTGTGAGAGAGGTCAAAGATGGGGAAGGCTTATTATGGTAACATACTTCCTCTGATGTGTGTGTGTGTGTGTGTGTGTGTGTGTGTGTGTGTGTGTGTGGGGTGGGTGGGTGGGTGGTTGTCAGGGGAAATATGTTGCTAAGGGCTCTGATCGCCACCTGAACCCACCAGTGGTAGAGTTCAGTTTGTGTGTTAAACGCAGTGTGAGTGTCTGTCTGTGTGTGCTGTGACTGCTGTATCAGCACCTTTGCACTGCTCTCGGCAACCTTGCAATTACTAATACATATGTATGAACCTGTCTGTTTTCTCTGCCTCCCTCCCTCTCCCATCCCGCCATCCCTCTCCCTCCCTCTGTCGCTCTCCCTCTACCTCCTCTCTCTCTCTCCCTCCCTCTCCTCTCTCTCTCTCTCTCTCTCTCTCTCTCTCTCTCTCTCTCTCTCCCTCTACCTCCAGCTAACTCAGTGGTGCGGAACCGAAGACCCCAGATGATGAGGCCCTCAGGGGCCCACAGCACTTACCACACCCTCCGGGGCCAGAGCCTGGAGCTGGAGTGCATCGTCCAGGGCCTGTAAATCTAACTCTCTCTCTGTCTTTATTTGTGTGTGTGTGTGTATACACGCATATATTATCTTACATCTATCAATCAATGTGAGCCTGTTTGACGTTTCTCTTCTTGACCCATCTTGCCTCTTCCTCGCCCGCCCCTCCTCTCTCTCTCTCCCCCTCCAGCCCTACCCCTACAGTCCAGTGGGTGAGGAAGGACGGTCAGCTGTCTGAGTCTCGTACACTCCGAGATCTGTCTGACCGCCTGCTACGCTTCAGTAACATCTCAGAGAGCGACGGGGGAGAATACCAGTGTTCAGCCAACAACTCACAGGGCACGGTCACACACATCTACACAGTCAGCGTCGAAGGTACAGAACATATGCTATCTAAACACTCACGCTGAGGTTGTTTAAGTTCTGTGTGTGTTCTGTGTATATTCTGTATATTCTGTGTGTTCTGTGCATATTCTGTGTATGTTCTGTGTGTTCTGTATATATTCTATGTGTTCTGTGTATATTCTGTGTGTTCTGTGTATTCTATGTGTTCCGTGTATTCTGTGTTCTGTGTATTCTATGTGTTCTGTGTTTTCTGTGTATTCTATGTGGTATGTGTATTCTATGTATTCTGTGTGTTTTGTGTATTCTATGGGCTCTATGTGTTCTATGTGTTCTGTGTAGTATATGTGTATTCTATGTGGTATGGGTATTCTATGTGTTCTGTGTATTCTATGTGTTATGTGTTCTGTGTATTCTGTGTGTTCTGTGTATTCTATGTGTTCTGTGTTTTCTGTGTATTCTATGTGGTATGTGTATTCTATGTGTTCTGTGTATTCTATGTGTTCTCGGTATTCTATGTGTTCTGTGTTTTCTGTGTGTGTGTGTGTTCTATCTTGTTGTTAATGTGTTTTTTTGTAATACTATTGGGTGTTGATGCTATATTAATCTGTTTAATACTATCATATGCTTTAGCATTGCATTCTGTATCATGTAATGTGTATACTGTTGTGTGGTGTGCTGTTGTTTCTAGTACTGTGGTGTGTATAATACTGTTGTTGTATTGTGTGTTTTGTCATAGCTGCTCCGTACTGGACCAAGGAGCCCGTGAGCCAGCTTTATGCCCCAGGAGAGACAGTGAAACTGGACTGTAAGGCCGATGGCATTCCCTCGCCTGCTGTCGCCTGGAGCATGAATGGAAATCCCATCACAGGTCAGGAATCACACACGCACACTATTACACACACACTACAAGGTTTTACTGCAAACTCATCGTAGTACACCTGCTGTTGTTCCTGATCTACATAGGGCAAATTTAGGGTTGGGTTGCTCGTTTGAATTCCCTGTCTTTTGGCTATTGCCAACTCTGGAGTTTTCGTATGTAATATGGCAGTCAGTATTGTGCTTCGGTAGAATGTCTTGCTGACTTGCTGTGTGTGTTCAGGTATAGACCTGGACCCCAGGCGTACTGTGAGAGATGGAGCTCTGATTCTGAGAGATGTGGTCTTCACTGATACAGCAGTCTACCAGTGTCAGGCCCACAACAAACACGGAACCATCCTAGTCAATACCTACATCTTTGTCATCGGTGAGGAGGTGCTCTGTGTGTGTGTGTGTGTGTGTGTGTGTGTGTGTGTGTGTGTGTGTGGGGTGTATTTGTTAACAACAAGTAGGTCGCATTGATTAACCCGTTCCCTGCTATCCTGCTCCAGAGCTGCCGCCTCAGATCCTGAGTGCGGACGGACAGACATACACTGTCACAGAGGGACAGAAGGCTGGTCTACACTGTCAGACCTTTGGGTCTCCCAGACCTAAAGTTACATGGTGAGACACGCCTGTATTAGTTTCTATTCTTCTACGAAACTAGCTTATTTAATTAGATTTAAAGAAATCTTCCAACAAGGAACAAAATCCTACCTTGGTCTGTTTTAACGGGCGTCACAGTTCTGGCTCTTGGTTTTTCCATCCTCTCTGGCTGTGTTTTCTGTATAGTCATCTCTATGTACCTCTGTGTATTTCCTATCCAGGGAGGTGGACAATGGCGCGTCTCTACTGGCTGACCCCAGGGTTAACCTGTTGACCAATGGAAGCCTCCAGATCACCAACATCTCCCATGACGACGAGGGCCTGTACACCTGCTCCATCAGCAACACCAACATGTCAATCAACGCTGAGCTGGAGGTGCTGAGTGAGTAGGCCATGAATCACACACAGGGACACACACACACACACACACACACACACACACACACACACACACACACACACACGTATACATAAATGAACACATACAGTATAGACTCATGCTGACTCATTCAATCACACTAATTCTCTCTCTCTCTCGCTCGCTCCCTCTAACCCTGTATCTAATCATGTCATCTTACCCTCTCTCTCTCTCTCTCTCTCTCTCTCTCTCTCTCTCTCTCTCTCTCTCTCTCTCTCTCTCTCTCTCTCTCTCTCTCTCTCTCTCTCTCTCTCTCTCTCAGACAGGACAGTGATCCTGTCTCCTCCCGGGGACCTGCGTGTTAGGCCTGGGAAGACGGTCATATTTACCTGCCTGGCTCAGGTGGACTCCAAACTGACCCCCCCACACATCCAATGGAGGAGGAGTGGACAGAAACTAATGCAGTCGTACGCTGAGGACAAGTAAGGACATGTTTAGTCTGGTACTAAGAAGGCCGTGCGGGTGTGTGTCTGTCTCCGTGTGTGCGTGCGTGCACTTGTTTTTCCTAAATTGTAAGGACCCCAATGTCCTACCATTTCACCTTAATGCCCTGACAAGGTAGGAAAACAATAACTTTTTTGAAAAGTCTGGATGTTTTGTTCAAATGCTATTTGAAACTTAAGGTCTAGGGTTTTGGGGTTAGTTTAAGGGTTAGGGGTTAGGGAAAATAGGATTTTTAATAGTAAAAAAAAAAAAAAAGTACACAAATTTCATGAAAACACAGCTGTGTGTGCCGGCACCTGTACGGCACCTGTACGGCACCTGTACGGCTCTTTACGGTATTATTATTTACGGTGAAGGTATACGTCTGACGACGCGACGATAATAATGAAGACGGCGATGACAATATTGACAATGACAATCCCGATATCCAGGTACACGTTTGAGGGCCCCGACCTGATCGTGGCCAACGTGCAGACCGAGGACGAGGGGGTTTACACCTGTGAGGTCATCACTACCCTGGATATGGCTGAGGCCAGCGGATCCATCACGCTAGTCGGTATGGAAATGTCCCATTTCAATGTCATATTTCATACGTGGTATGATGCTGCCAGTGCTTCTGTACTGTACTATTGTGCAGTGATGCATTAATGCTGTGTTTTTTAAATACATTTTCCAATATAGTTGGTATGGAAATGTCCCATGTGAATGTCAAAATGTTTGGTATTGGGGTAAACCTCTGTTGTGTTGTACTATGCAGTAATACTTTGATGTTGTGTACAGTACACACTGTACTCTAAGTATAACTTACAGTATGCTCTAGTAAGTTCAGAAACATTTTCCACTACAGTTGGTTTGGAAATATGAAAATATGATAACCATAACACCGTGTGGTATATTGTTTCCACAGCGTTTGTTTCTTTCTTTCAATATGTAATGTTAAGTTGATACTGTGCTGTATGCCTCAACTCGTGCTGAACTGTTAACCCTAAATTGATTTCTCCCCCATCCCCCCTCTCCAGACCGTCCAGATCCTCCCACCCAGCTCCAGGTCTCTGACCCTAAAGACCGTGGAGTGACTCTCAGCTGGACCGCTGGAGATGACCACAACAGCCCTGTCATAGGTACAGACATGATACCGAATTAACACAACAGCCAACTTCAGTGCGGCCTTTGACATTATCGATTATAGACTGCTGCTGGCAAAACGTATGTGTTTTGGCTTTTACAACCCCTGCTATGTTGTGGATAAAGAGTTACCTGTCTAACAGAACACAGATGGTGTTTTTTAATGGAAGCCTCTCCAACATAATCCAGGTAGAATCAGGAATTCCCCAAGGCAGCTGTCTAGGCCCATTTACTTTTTTTCAATCTTTACTAATGAATTACCATGGGCTTTGAGGAAAGCCAGAGTGTCTACAGTATGAATGTCGATGACACAATACTATACATGTTAGCAACTACAGCGACTGAAGTGACTGCAAAACTTAACAAAGAGTTGGTGTGGGTGGCAAGGAATAAGTTAGTCCTAAATATTTCTAAAACTAAAAGCATTGTATTTGGTACAAATCATTCACTTGAACCTCAACTAAATCTTGTAATAAATAATGTGGAAATTGAGCAAGTTGAGGTGACTAAACTGCTTGGCGTAACCCTGGATTGTGAACTGTGATGGTAAAAACATACAACAGTTGCTAAGATGGGGAGAAGTATGTCCATGATAAGATACTGCTTATCTTGACAGCACTGTCAACAAGGCAGTTCCTACAGGCCCTAGTTTTGTCGCACCTGGACTACTGTTCAGTCATGTGGTCAGGTGCCACAAAAAAAGGACTTAGGAAAATTGCAATTGGTTCAGAACAGGGCAGCATGGCTGGCCCTTGGATGTACACAGAGAGCTAATATTAATAATATGCATGTCAATCTCTCCTGGCTCAAAGTGGAGGAGAGATTGACTTCATCACTACTTTTATTTATGAGAGGTATTGACATGTTGAACGCACAGAGCTGTCTGTCTAAACTACTGGCACACAGCTCGGACACCCATGCATATCCCACAAGACATGCCTCAAGAGGTCTCTTCACGGTCCCCAACTCCAGAACAGACTACAGAAGGTGCACAGTACTAAATAGAGCCATGACTACATGGAACTCTATTCCACATCAAGTAACTCATGCCAGCAGTAAAACAAACAGATAAAAAACCACAAACAGCGGGGATTGTGAAGCAACACAAACATAGGCACAGACAAATGCATACACACACACACACACACACACACACACACACACACACGCGATAGCATACGCACTATATACACACACACACACACACACACACACGCGATAGCATACGCACTATATATACACACACACACACACACACACACACACACACACACGCGCGATAGCATACGCACTATATACATACACACACACACACACACACACACACACACACGGGATAGCATACGCACTATATACACACACACACACACACACATGGATGTTGTACTGTATATATGTGGTAGTGGTGGAGTAGGGGCATTAGGGCCTTGGCAGCAGCTAATGGGGATCCATAATAAATACAAGATACAAATACACAACTGACACTGACACTAGATCTGGGTTCAATTAGGATTATTTTCTTCCAAACTCTTGATTGCGCTGGCCTGGCACACTGTAGCCAATGCAAACTGTGAACCCCGCCTATCTGTCACTCCAGGCAAGCTCAATCAAATGCTAAAAGTATTCAAACTTTACTATTTGAACCCAGGTCCAATTGATACTAGACCACTGTGAGGCTTTTAACTATAAACCCATCGCCATCATACCATGTATCTCCCCATGGGAGAGTGAGGTCCTGTTTCTAATGTTGTTTGCAGTGTAGATGACCACAGCTGTCCGGGTCTGGGGACAGAATGGACACTGCCTTGCCTGCCTTTGATAACCAGATCACTTTGAGGCTTTGCGTTTCGAATTACCAACCCCAAATCGTATCATGTTATATTATTGCATCTCTCCTGAGTATATGAAAACTTGCTATCTCGTTACACGGACTGTGATTTCTCCGTTGTCACATATTACTTCATATCTTCTGCTTAGTGGCATTGACACTGATGGCTGATGCTCTCTCTCTCTCCCCCCATCCTTTTCGCCAGAGTTTCGGGTGGAGTTTAAGGATCATGTTTCTAACGAGTGGGGTTGGGAGGAGCTGAAACGTGTTAGTGGAACCGAAGAGAGTGTGAACCTTGCCCTGCAGCCCTATGTGTCCTACCGTTTCCGGGTCATCTCCGTCAACGACATCGGGAAGAGTGATCCCAGCACGCCTTCTGACCTTCACAGCACGCCACCTCAAGGTTAGACACACCTATCAAGTGTGTTTGTGTGTGCGCGTCTTTACATCCGCTAGTACCTAGGCTATATGCACCCACTGTATAGTCCTTTACCTTGGTATAGAAGCATTCAAATTGGGACACATGAACATAACCTGATGTAGTGCCATTTTATCAATGCCTCAGGTCGACATGTAGATATGTCAATGGTGAGAATGCTATTTTAGTTTTGGGTCATGGCTTCTCCTGTGTTGGGTCAACATGGCCCCCAAAAAAGCTTAAAATGTATATATTGGTTTGGGGAACTCATTTAATCCACAGCCAAAACCACATGTTCTTTGATTTTACCTTTACGATCGCAACAATGAGGAAAAAAACATCAAAAATCACAGTAAAAAAATATATATATTTTCAGTGGTGTTTCCAAAGTGACCTTTTTCACACGAAACTTAAATATTGTTTTATAAACCAGATGGTAGACGAATCAGGATATATTTCTACACCAATAAAAAGTTGTATCACTATGTCACAACATATACGCATGTGATAAAGAGATTATTGCTCAATAAGCTTTTTATTAAATCTCTAAATCAACGGGTAAAGGTGTTCACACTAGGCAGAGCCCCTTCATATTAGTAGCAAGCCAACAAAGTTATAAAAGAAAAGTAATGAGTTAATTTACAGGGAGAGAGGGTCAATCCGACAGAGATTCCCCTGTTCTACTCTAAAAATGTTCCTTATGATGAGAAACACTGATATACCAAGGTTCGTGGTTGTACATAAAAATGGGGCGACGGGGCTGAGCCTTAGATTTTGAATGCTCATTATAGCGCCACCTATGGGCCAATCCGTGCTGTTTTTGGTATCTGAGTAACAGTGTTGATATACTTTGATATTACCAAAGTAGAAAACATTTTTACCAATCGGGCATTGAGATATTGCGACAACGGCAGAAGAGTAATAAGAAAGAAAGAAAAATGACATTAAAAAAAAAAATAGGTTTGCTTGCAATTTCACTGCCAAAATCTATCAATGGAGATATGTTCCAATGGCCCTAATCTCCCATATACAGTGAGGTCTGGAATGATTGACACCTTTTCTAAAGATGAGTGAAACTTACTGTATAAAATGAATCATTCAAATACTGAGCTATATTGTATCCTAAACATTTTTATAGCTTTTTACTAATACAATTGCTCAGAGAAAGAGATTTTGTTTAACAAGTAATTTTTTTTTTTCATCTCATAGGTAGGGGTCAAAATGATTGACACCCATGTTTTCAATATCTCACCTTGCCAGGATAATGGCACTGAGCCTTTTTCTAAAAAATGTCTTATGAGTTAGAGAACACATTGTGTGAGGATCTTATAGAAGAAATAGGTGAACCATACCTCTGTATAGAGGAACCATACCTCTATACAGAATCATGAAAACGTAGGGTTTTGAGTTGAAGAGGGCAGTCCAGTGCAGACAAAGGATATCTTTGCAAGGTGAGGTATTAAAAGGAATTGAATATAGGGATGTCAATCATTTTGACCCTTTACCATTTTGAGGAGAAAAATGTATTACTTGTGAAACAAAATCTCTTCTCCGATCAATTGTATTAGTATAAAAAAATATAATTTCCCCTTTTTTTTTAGCGTACAATACAGCTCAGTATTTGCATGATTTATTTTATACAGTCATTTTTGCTCATCTTTATCAATAATTTCGGAACCCACTGTACAGTATATAGTGAAACTAGCTCTAACGCGGCTGTTTATTAGCGAAGGGCTCTAAGAGCCGGCTCTTGTAGGTGAACGTTGGGAGCCGGCTTGCATATCAGAAGAGCCGAATCTATTTATAAACATATTTTTTTTTAAATGAAGATGTGAATAATCAACAGATTTAAATGATTAGAATGAACTAATTCAAAAGAATGAAACAAATAAATAAAATACTATAGGCCTAAATGCTCAAGCGCACACATTCGTTCTGACTGTCTGCTCAGACTAACAGCCTCACCTGTTGTTCCTGTCAATCAGACACGCAGTGTCAACCAATGAACCAAAGATGCGTAAGGGGTGCTGAGCCAACTCACTCAAAGTCACACACTTAGCAGCCGAGTAGAGAGAGGAAGGACAGCTATGAAAACAACAGCTAGAAAATGAGTCGGAAGCACTTGGATGCATTTTAATAATGTAGACAATGTTAGTGTAGAATCTGCCAAAACAAAATCTCATATTAAGCCGGTTCTACGCACAACCTACACCGGCATCTGCGAACTGTGCACCCAACTGTGAAGATAGCTGTAGCAGAGCTTCGAGGAACTAGTGGGCCTGCTATAGTGATAGTGGTGCAGCCAGCACCTCCACACGTGATGTATCCACTCAGTCAAGTAGGCCTACTCCGCAACCCACAGCAACGCAGTCTTCTATGGACCAGTTTATGTCAAAGTCTATGTCTGTAGCAAAACAAGGCCAAATTGATATTGCATTGGCTAAAATGATTGCCACTGATTTCCAGCCATTTTCGATCGTGGAGGACAGAGGTTTAAGAAATTTTAGCAATAGTCTAAATCCAATTTACACAATTCCAAGCAGGAAAACCCTTTCAAAATCACTTATTCTACAACTGTACGAGAGCACACAGGCTTCATTGCGGGAAAGAGTCCAGAAAGCTACTGCAGTTTGCCTTACCACTGACTGCTGGACATCAGGGGTAACCACTTCTTACATGTCGGTTACATGTCACTTCATTGAAGATTTTTCGGTGTCTAGCTATCTTCTGGACTGCTTTGAGTTCAGCGACAGACACACCTCAGAGAACTTGGCAGAGGAACTGTTGAGAGTGGACAGAGAATGGCAAGTAGATGGAATAGTGGTCAGTTGTGTTAGCGACAACGCAGCTAACATAACCAAAGCCATGAACATTTTAAAATGGACCCATCATCCATGTCTTGCCCACACAATCAACCTGACTGTAAGAGATGCTCTGAAGGTGAAGAAGCCCAATGTGGACAAAGTGAAAGCAGCTGTGGAATACTTCCACAGGAGCACAGTAGGTGCTGAAAAACGAAAGTCTACACAACGCCAGATGGGGATGCCTGAGCTGAGGTCTAAACAAGACTGCAGTACAAGGTGGAATTCAACATTTTACAAGTTGAAGCGGTTTCTTGAGTCAAAGGATGCCATCATCTCTACCCTGGCCATTGTCAATGCACCTGTTGATGCTCTGACCCAAGAGGAATGGGAGGTGTGCAGAGTCCTGGAACCCTTTGAGCAGGTCACTGTGGAGATCAGTGGAGAGAGGTACAGTAAGCAGTTATTACTGCATCATTATTTCATCCAGTATTATATATGTATATGAGCAGTAGATGAGAATGTAGTATCAGTAGACAAAACATGAACCTGAACTAATAAGTTACTGTTCTCTCTTTCCAGCTATGTGACAGCCTCAAAAATGATACTCCTGTGGAAGGGTCTGCAGCCAATCACAGCCAGAGAGAAGCAAATGTAACCACAGGACATGTGACAGAGTTGATGGACACCCTATGTTCATCAATGTACAGAAGGATCCACAGAATGGGATATAATCACGTGCTATCAGAAACCGCTGCACTTGACCCCAGGTTTAAGAAGTTAGCCTTCAGTGATGCCAAAGCGATTGATGAGGGTCTTCAAAGAATAACCTCCGCAGCAGAGGGAGGGACAGCCCCAGCAGTCAGCTGGCTCAGGCATCGGGGCAACAGGAAGAAGAGGAATCAGATGGAGCAGAAGCACCAGCAGTAGTGCCACAAACGGATGCTGTTTGACGAGAACAACTGGGGATGCAGCACGAAGGAATCCCTCAGCAGATGCCATAACGGAGGTCCGATCCTATTTGAAGGAGCCCCTCCTCCAAAGATCTGCAGATCCTCTGAGCTGGTGGAAGAACAAGGCCTCTGTCTACCCACGGCTTACTAAAGTCATGACAGGGAGACTCTGCATAGTGGCCACATCCGTTCCCTCTGAGAGGATCTTCTCGAAAAGGGGACAAATAATTACTGAGTGAAGAAACTGCATCAGCCCCTCGAAAGTGAGGCAGCTTGTATTTCTGAATGCAAATCTCTCATAAAAGCAAAACATAGTCAGCATTGCTGTGTGCTGCTGGTTATAACATGGCAATAAAGAAGAGAGAGAAAAGAGGGACCAGTTTAATGTTTTAAGTGGGATGCCCGCAGTTTTGCACATTGTTATACATTTTTCTTTGATATGGTGCAATATTCTATTATTATGTTGTTCAGATTATATTCATTTTGAATTGTTACATTTATATGCACTTTGTTTATATACATTAAACAAGTTATACTTTAAATGCACATGTGTAATAGCATCCTTCTTTTTTAAATTTATTTCAATTTGTGGGATGCTGCAGTTTTGCAAAATGTTATTTATTTTTCTTTGATATGTTGCAATATTCTATTATGCTGTTCAGCTTGTATTCATTTTGAATGGTTAGATTTATATGCCCTTTGGTTATATACATTGAAGTTATACTTTAAATGCAAATGTTTAATAGCATTCTTTGTCATAACAAACCAATGCATTTTTAAATACATTGTGGTGAAGGTAGAGTATGATTTAATTTAATAATTTAATTAGAATTGTTTTAATACCAATCATAGTCAAACTATCGCAAACTGTTTGACTTGAAAAAAAAAAAAAAACATTTTAAGAGCCGTTTGGGAGCCAAAAGAGCCGCCTCTTTTTGGTGAGCTGAGCCGAACGAGCCGACTCACTGAAAAGAGCCGGAATGCCCATCACCACTGTTTAGGAAACTAGCTCCCAACTAACTCTGAACCAAAGCTATTCAATGGAGTTTGGGTGTTTTAGCAGTCAGAAGCATGCAGTCAGTGGAACCAGGATCACACGCCACATCTATGGACCACATCTTCCTACTAAATACATTCCCAATTTTGCCGTTCCCTTTCCTGCTGTCATCTAGCAAAATACTTTCATCTTCCAAGCTGTTTGAAAAATGTTTTTTGTGTGTTTTCTTTTACACACACACTTCTGAGCAGAAGAGACACTGAAGAGAGAGACATGAGAAGTCTCTAATCCAGCATCTCAGTTTTCCCATTCCTAGATTAGAGTATGACACACTCTTACCCGGGTCACGTCTTCTAGTCTTTTTCATGTCGGCATCATTCTCGCATCACATTAGACAGGTGACAATGAGCTTTTTAAAGTAATTTCCCGACGTTTGCAGAGATCACGTTCACAGTAAACACTACCCATGTGGGTTCAATAACAACCCTTAGTCTGTTATAGTGTCATAACGCAGCTCTGATTGATTCCCAAACGTTGCCGTGTTTGGATGTAGCCACGGTTGTGAGACCCAGACAACACAAATGTTCTGACCTATGGTTGTCATAGTCACAGGAGAACCAACATCAGAGTGTACAAAAGACGGGAACTAGACTTGACACCATCGAAACATCAACAGGCAGTGAGAAGGACTTTCTGTACCAAGATAAAGGGGGACATATTGAGACATGGTGAGACATGTTGAGATATGATGCTGGAGGTGTGTGTCACTGTTGTCCTGGGCCTCTGAGGAACTCCTGAGATCATTGGAGCAGCGCAGCCTCAATCAGATTCTGGGTGTCTATTGCTGAGAGTTCAGACTGTCCTTCCTGGGAGTTAATGCTGATGTTATCACACAGTGCATGGATAGGTCTCTTGTGCCTGTTAGTACCCAGAACAACTCCCTTGACGTCACCCAGTTCCATGACTTCAGGGGAACATGCTTCAGGATCATCTCTAACTTGTCTCTACATGACAATAACACATGGAACTCAGTGATACCCATCCCGGTTGCTGAGGTCCTCCTGACAACATGCCCAGACTGTGTCCTCACTCCGCAGAGAAGCACTGAGGCTGGGAAGCCCTACAACTCTCCAAAGCTCTTGGAGTAGGTGAAGGGAGCTCGCTCACTGCTGTGGAACCAACGATTACAATGGGGTTTCTTGCAGCTTCGCTGGGATTGGCATGGGGTGTCGGGGGTCCGTTGGTAGATTTTGACCATTTGTTTTGTGTTTTCATGTCTTACTCATTGTTAGGAAGAATTTTGGTCCAAATTGGATGTTGGGTACTAAATTTATTGTCTAAATCCTGTGAATTAAAATAGCAATTTTGGGTGCAATCAATTAGCACATTTCTCAGATCAAATAATTGATCAACAAAATAAAGTTGTCGGAGTGCTTACCTTATCGGATTCTAACTATAGAAATGATTTCAGAACAATCTTAGTGGGTGTCAAGGGCTTGCTGAAATGACATGGAATGACTCGCAATGACAATGTCCTCTCATTGTTCTGCTGCTCCCAAACGTGACCTTTTAATAAAGCTTTGGTGATTCAGATTTAATTCAAGGAGGTTTCACGAGCAAAACCCTTTATGGATCGGCTCGGCTACTTGGCCAATACATTGGGCAAGGTGCATTGCCGAATGCACTGGGAAGCTATGCTTGGTTTTTAAGCAAATGAAGCAAAATGCATTTGTTTTTTTATATTTCTAAATATGAGCTTCACGGGCACAAAAAAGTACATGGGCACTGTGCGCCATTGGCCGGATAGGCTGCGTTTCCATTCTCAAAATCCATGCCATGACCAACTGTGTTACCTCTGGTCTTAAAATATCCCCATTTGTGCTGCCTGAAATATGCACATCGGTGCATGTTTTTAAGGACACAGCTCAGATACTGTCACCCCTCCCACCTGATGTAAGACGGGTAAATTGCCAAATGCGGTGCAATGGTTCCCTGTCATGTTTCTTAAAAGTGACACAGTAAATAACATCACAGGATGTATCATTGTAATCAGTAGACTTCAGGGAACACTTAATTTTTAAAAAAAATCAAAAGTTGACTGCGATTTCTTAAGGTTTCTCATCATTGTTGCGATCATAAAGGAAAAAACAAAATTCCATATGGTTTTGGTTGCTGATTTTAAATTATTTCCCCAAACCAATACATATATTTTAAGCTATTTTGGGGCCACATAGATCCAACTCAGGAGAAGCCATGAACCAAACGAAATGCAGATAAATGCATTTTCACAATTGACCTCTACGGGGCTCAAAGCCCGACCTTAGGCTTTGATGAAACTGCATTTTTTTATTATTTTTTTTACAAGTATGCCAATTTGAATATCAAAGTGAACAATATGGTCTTTTTGGGGATTTTATAACCTGGACTAATAGTGAATATACTGTATTATTATCTGCTTGTAGACCTACAGTCCTTCCTAACATGGATTAAACAGCAAAACATTCTCTATCTGCAGTGTCAGGGAGTAACTGATTTGCATGTAATCTGATTACAAAACACTAACAGTAATCGGTTACGTTACCAGCAAAAATATTGTAATCGGATTACAGATACTTTTGAAAAACTAGATGATTACTTCATGGATTACTTTTAAATTCAGAAAGGATGCTTGCAAAAAAATACATTATGGCAGCTTTCTGTTTTCTCAATGACATTCAATTCAGAATTGAAAAAAGACACACGTTTTATGTTTGTTCCACCTGAGCGAGTCTGACCGCAAGACAGAGACCTCTATGATGACACACCAAATGCGTTTGATGGATCCTTTTTTTGTCTTCTTCTAATGCCTCTTAAGGGGAAAGCAATTCAAAAGTAACTGAAAGTAATCCGATTTGGGGTAATCCAAAAATTAAGTTACTGATTACAATTTTGGACAGGTAACTAGTAACTGTGATGACATTTAGAAAGTAACCTACCCAACTCTGCATATCTGATTTGGGATTCCACCCCTTTCCCCACTCCACAGCTCCAGACAACAACCCTGAGGATGTGAGGAGTGAGTCTACAGACCCAGACACCCTGGTCATCACATGGGAGGTAAGACTCTTTCTTATGTTCGACTGTTCTGTCACCTTCTACATGAATGTTCCACCAAAACTGGAAAATGTGTTCATTAAAAAAGAATGGGAGAAAAACGTTGAAAAGGCAGAAAATGGTAGGCTAAACTTGTGTACCTGAAGTTCATCCCATAAGGGGATTGTGTGTACTCACATTCTGATTGGCTCCTGTCCCGGTCTGTCACTCTGTCACAGGAAATGGACAGGCGTGTGTTCAACGGACCGGAGTTCCAGTACAAGGTGTTCTGGAGGAGGGTAGTAGGTGACGGCCCCACCTGGCACTCTAATGTCACCACTGAGCCACCGTACATTGTTACTGAAGTGGGCAACTTCTCAGCCTTCGAGATCAAAGTACAGGCTGTCAATCAGAAAGGGGAAGGACCTGAGCCAGACCCTGTCATTGGCTACTCCGGAGAGAATGGTGAGATGTTGTTTTAGAATTCTGTCTTTCTTTAATGATCTCTCTTTCTTTCTCTCACTCTCCCCTCTCTATCTTTCTTTCTTTATCACTCTCTCTGACTCTCACAGACTCTATATCTCTTTATCTTCTCTCTTTCTGTCTCTGCCTCTTTCTCTGTTCTCTTTCTCGTCTCTGTCTTTCTCTCTCCCTCTCCCTCTATCCCCTACTCTCTCTTTCTCTCGCTCTCTCAATTCAATTCAAGGGGCGTTACTGGCACGGGGAACATATGTTAACATTGCCAAAGCAAGTGAAGTAGATAATATACAAAAGTGAAATAAACAATAAAAATGAACCGTAAACATTACACTCACAGTGTAATATCTAACCAAGCCTCTCTCTGTCCTCTTTTCCTCTCGTTCCTGCTCTCGTTCTCTCTCTTGTTCTCGCTCTCCTCTTTATCTCCCTCTAATGACTATCAATTAGTCTATTGTGTTTAGGCCTACTGGTAAACAGTAGAATAATAATCATTCAAGTGATTATGATGCTGAGCAAGATAATGTCTCTCTTCCCTCCCTCCCTCCCTCCCTCCCTCCCTGCAGTCCCCCTGGAGGCTCCTATGGATGTGGGTGTTGTGCTGCTCAACAGCACAGCCATCAGGGTAACATGGGCAGCAGTGGACAGAGATACTGTCAGAGGACACCTACTGGGATACAAGGTACTTGCAGGTCATTCATTGTTTGTGCCCAACTCTGGCACTCAGTAGTTACGTTTTCTCATTATCACCTGTGTCCTCTTCCCTACTATGTGTGTCAGATAAACATTACATTATGGTTACATAGAGCCTTATAACCCATTATAACCTCTTCCCTCCGGGATCTTCCTGACGAGGTTTGGCTCTAGGTGCCACTAACCGGGGCCGCAAACATTACACATCATGAACATGACATTATAGCTACATAAAGCTACATAGGGCATTATTAACCCATTATAACTCCTTCTATCCACCAGATCCACCTGACAAGGTTCGGCTCCAGGGGCCACCACCGGGGTCGGAGGGCCAGAGAGCCGGAGAGCAGCATGGTGGTGGAGACAGGGGCCAATGAGGAGAAGAGGGTCCTGGGGGGCCTTAGACCCTACTCCCACTATGCCCTCACAGTCACTGTGTTCAACAGCAAGGGAGAGGGGCCCCCCTCCGACCCCCCCCTGTCCTTCAGTACCGACGAGGGAGGTGAGAGAAAGAAGGGAGAGGGAGATAGAGAGTGGGTGGGGTGAAGGAAAGGAGGGGGAGGTGGAAGGGAAGTGGTGGAGTGAGAGGAGGGGAGGGTGGCATTTTGAGCGAGAGGTAAATGGAGCAGGAGAGATGAGGGAGGGAGATGGGAAAGAATGGATAGATGACATAGAAAAGGTCAGATAAAGCACAGTGCCATTACATTGGGGGGGTGAAAAGATCACAAAAAGAGATACTTAAACTAAATAAAAGAATGGCCTTTGATGCGTGAGTAATGGAGACAGATCGAGGTAGTTTGCGCTGCAGTGGAAGCGTATATAATCAAGCGCGCCTGTGTCCCCGTCAGCTCCTGGCCCCCCCATGTCTCTCCACCTGGAAAGCCCTGCAGAGACAGAGATGACCCTTCACTGGACCCCCCCTGCTCAACCCAACGGGGTTCTCAAAGGATACCTGCTGCAGTATCAACAGAGTGGGTGTCTTTCTTTACCTCTCCCTCGTTCTGTATATCTTTCCACCTTTGTCGTCCATGGTCACCTATACCTCCGTCTAGCACCTTCATTATACATGCTTCTCTGCCTTGTAAAAGACACTAATGCATCTCGGTGAGTCCGTAGCCATCTTCTCACTGAACGTCGGTGACACTGACATGTTGTTGATTTACCACCGGTCTCTACCGGAGATGGCTAGTGGTAATACTATCAATCAATCAATCTATCAATCAATCAATCAATCGTTTGCCGTCCATACTTCAGACTCAGAGCGTCAGTGCTAAATCAACATCCATTGGTCTAATTCCGAGGCAAACTTCAAATGTTGTAGGTTAAGTCCAAGGTAGTCTCTCCGCCGACATACAATTTCCCGGCTCGGAGACCGCATGCGACTCTACATCAGAGACAGACCTGTAACATAATTGATGGACCGTGATTGGTTGACTGTTCCTCTATCTCTTTTTTTTTTGTAGTCGTGGAGAGTGATGACAGCCCGGTGCAGGTGGAGACCATAGACGACCACACGCTGACCAAACTGACCCTGAAGCAGCTGGACCCCAAGAGCCGTTACCGCTTCTACCTGAGGGGCCGCACCTCGGCCGGGGACGGAGAGCCCATTACAAGGGAGGGCGCCACCACGCTGGACGGAGGTAGAACTGCAGGAGGATTAGAATTAGATCAATTTTTCTTCTTTATTGTCCATGCGATGTGGAATTTTGTCATCGGCTTCAACATCACACAAAAACAGACATTAAAACATTCTGTTCACTGGTGTGCTTATCACAATGTAGTTACATGGTGGAGCATTAGGGGGTTAATAAATATTATTACACCGAGTTGGTTAACACTAACAGGATGCGGCTCCAATTGTTGGTGCAAGACTGATCGTTTGAGATTGTGAAGGAGGGTAAGAGGGAATGTAATTACTCATTCTCAACCCTTTCCAGCTCCTCCGTCCAACATCAGCTTGTCTGTAGGTGAGAAGTCTGTTAACCTGAGCTGGGTGCCAGGCCAGAGACACAGGAGTGTGGGCTTCCAGGTCCAGTACCTCAACAAGAACAGTAAGCTACCAGCCGACCAACAGTATGCCTGTGGGAAAACCAAACACATTTGTCATTTCTTTCACTCCCCTGTCTGTAAGCCATAAAAAAAAAAATATATATATATATATACACTGCCGTTCAAAAGTTTGGGGTCACTTAGAAATTTGACCCCAAACCAGAATATAAAGAGGAGTGGGAGGCCCTGGTGCACAACTGAGCAAGAGGACAAGGACATTAGAGTATTTAGTTTGAGAAACTATAGGAGGATGGGTTCATTGTAATGGCTGGAATGGAATAAATGGAACGGAGTCAAACGTGGTTTCCATATGTTTGATGTGTTTGATACCGTTCCATGTATTCCATTTCAGCCATTGCAATGAGCCTGTTCTCCCTCCTCACAAGTCCTCAACTGGCAGCTTCATTAAATAGTACCCGCAAAACACCAGTCTCAACGTCAACAGTGAAGAGGCGACTCTGGGATGCTGGCCTTCTAGGCAGAGTTGCAAAGAAAAAGCCACATCTCAGACTGGCCAATAAAAAGAAAAGATTCAGATGGGCAAAAGAACACACACACTGGAAAGAGGAACTCTGTCAAGAAGGCCAGCATCCCGAGTCGCCTCTTCACTGTTGACGTTGAGACTGGTGTTTTGCGGGTACTATTTAATGAAGCTGCCAGTTGAGGACTTATGAGGCGTCTGTTTCTCAAACTAGATACTAATGTACTTGTCCTCTTGCTCAGTAGTGCACCGGGACCTCCCACTCCTCTTTCTATTCTGGATAGAGCCAGTTTGCTCTGGTCTGTGAAGGGAGTAGTACACTAGATCTTCAGTTTCTTGGCAATTTCTCACATGTAATAGCCTTCATTTCTCAGAACAAGAATAGACTGATGAGTTTCAAAAGAAAGTTATTTGTTTCTGGCTATTTTGAGGCTGTAATCGAACCCACAAATGCTGATGCTCCAGATACTCAACTAGTCTAAAGGCGGACAGTTTTATTGCTTCTTTAATCAGGGCAACAGTTTTCAGCTGTGCTAACATAATTGCAAAAGGGTTTTCTAATGACCAATTAGCCTTTTAAAATTATAAACTTAATTTAGCTAACACAACGTGCCATTGGAACACAGGAGTGATGGTTGCTGATAATGGGCCGTTTCCAGCTATAATAGTCATTTACAACATTAACACTGTATTTCTGATCATTTTGATGTTATTTTAATGGACAAAAAAAGGTGCTTTTCTTTCAAAAACCTCAGAACCTTTGAAAGGTGGTGTATATATTTAGTCTATTTACATGTGTCAACCACCCTCTCATTTTTTTACTGAATAAATACATAGAAGGAATAGAGTAAACAAATAAAGGGTTTATTTTCTCTCCAGGCGGTGGAAAGTGGAAGCAGTCTGAGAAGCTGAACTCGTCCCAGTCATTCTACCAGCTGAAGGGTCTAACCCCAGGATCACAGTACCGGCTCAGATTTACCTTCAGCAACAACACCTTCTGGGAGACTGAGATCAGGACAGAGGGAGCAGGTAGACCTAGAGTAGCACACACACACACCTAGATACACACCGCACACATGATTCACTTTCAACAACAACACCTTCTGAGATCAGAACCGATGGTGCAGGTAGTAAGAAAACACACACACAATGACACAGGCAGGCCCACCAGAGGGAGCTGATGGGAGGAGCTATAGAAGGACGGGTTCATTGTATTGGCTGGGATGGAATAAATGGAACGGAGTCAAACGTGGTTTTCAAATGTTTGATGTGTTTGATACCGTTCCATGTATTCCATTTCAGCCATTACTATGAGGCCGTCCTCCTATAGCTCCCCCCACCAGCCTCCCCTGACACACACACACCCTCCTCTGGGCCCACTGCTGCAGCTCTATCGGTGTGAAGTGCTTTTTTGTTTACGTGTCTTAGATGAAGGAGACTAAATGGCAAAGCTTTCAGCTGCTAAATGAAATGCCCCGTTAGTGGTATTTGTTTGGGGCATTGGACTGTATTGCCTACATCTCTAGTGTAATGTCTGTTAGGTTGTGTGTGTGTGTGTGTGTGTGTGTGTGTGTGTGTGTGTGTGTGTGTGTGTGTGTCGACTGAGCCCCCGTGTGTAAGCTCCAGATCCACTCTCTCTCTTCTTAATCTCTTCTCTTCCTTTCATCCTTTCTTTCATCCCCCATCCCTCTCTCTCCGATCCCTCCCTCCCTGCTCTCTCGCTCTCTCTTTTCTCTCTCTCGCTCGCTCTTTTCTCTCTCTCTCTTTTCTCTCTTTTATCTCTCTCTTTTCTCTCTCTGTAGGAGTGGTGGATGTGCAGACAGGCTTTGCTACTCAGGGCTGGTTCATTGGGCTCGTGAGCGCCATCGTGCTGTTGCTGCTGGTACTGCTCATCCTCTGCTTCATCAAGAGGAGCAAGGGGGGAAAGTATTCAGGTAGCTCTAAATATAGCAACATGCACCAGACAAGTACCAGACAAACGACGTCAGATCTAACAAACCACATACAGTGCATTCGGAAAGTATTCAGACCCCTTGACTTTTCCCCCAAAAAAATATGTTAGTCTTATTCTAAATTTTATTCAATAAATGTTTTTCCTCATCAATCTACACACAATACCCCACAATGACAAAGTGAAAACAGATTTTATTTATAAAAAAAATATTTATAAAAAAAATGTTAAAAACATACCTTATTTACATAAATCCTCTTAAAAACGTCTTAGGGCTAGCGGGACAACTTCCGGTGAAACTGGAGGGCGCGCATTTCAAATAAATGATCATAAATAATATTGATATTAACATGTAGGTACATACCTACAGTTGAAAGCTTAAATCAGTTGAAAGCTTAAATTCCCGTTAATCTAACGGCACTGTCCGATTTACAGTAGCCATTACAGCGAAAGCATGCCATGCGATTGCTTGAGGACAGCGCCCCACATAAAAATATTTTTCCACCGGCACAGGTTTCATAAATTCACAAATAGCAATGAAATATTCACTTAGTTTTTGACAATCTTCCTCTGATTTGTCATCCAAAGGGTCCCAGCTATAACATGTAGTGTCATTTTGTTAGATAAAATCCATCTTTATATCCCAAAATGTCAGTTTAGTTGGCGCCATCGACTTGAGTAATCGACTCGTTCAACATGCAGAGAAAGGAATCCCAAAACAATCTACCGCTAAACTTTGTTAAAGCAAGTCAAAATACGTTTCTATTGACTACTCAGATACCCTAAAATGTAATCAAGCTATACGGAAAGAAGAAGTATGTTCAATAGGAAAACGATATTAGCAGATGCATCTTCTCTTCATCGTGCGCGCATACACACATTTCCAAGACTGTGTCCCTGTAGTAAAACTCATTATTCTTACCTGTTTTGGAAGAAACAAGCCTGAAACCTTGAACATTGAGTGCTGACACCCAGTGGAAGCCATAGGAATTGCATACTGGGAGCTAGATTTAAGTATGCTGAACCTTTGCTATGAGACTTGAAATTGAGCTCAGGTGCATCCTGTTTCCATTGATCATCCTTAAAATGTTTCTACAACTTGATTGAAGTCCACCTGTGTTAATTTCAATTGATTGGACATGATTTTGAAAGGCACACCCCTGTCTATATAAGGTCCCACAGTTGACAGTGCATGTCAGAGCAAAGCCCAAGCCATGAAGTCGAAGGAATTGTCTGTAGAGCTCCGAGACAGGATTGTGTCGAGGCACAGATCTGGGGAAGGGTACCAAAACATTTCTGCAGCATTGCAGGTCCCCAAGAACACAGTGGCCTCCATCATTCTTAATAAATGGCTGAAGTTTGAAACCACCAAGACTCTTCCAAGAGCTAGCCGCCCAGCCAAACTGAGCAATTGCGGGAGAAGGGCCTTGGTCAGGGAGGTGACCAAGAACCCGATGATCACTGTGACAGAGCTCTAGTTCCTCTTTGTAGATGAGACAACCTTCCGGAAGGACAACCATCTCTGCAGCACTGTGAGCAAGGAGGCCTACGAACCTGACTCCGTTACACCAGCTCTGTCAGGAAGAATGGGCCACAATTCACCCAACTTATTTTGGGAAGCTTGTGGAAGGCTACCTGAAACGTTTGACTGAAGTTAAACAATTTAAAGGAAAATCTACCAAATTGAGTGTATTTAAACTTCTGACTCACTGGGGATGTGATGAAAGGAATAAAAGCTGAAATAAATCATTCTCTCTACTATTATTCTGACATTTCACATTCTTAAAATAAAGTGGTGATCCTAACTGATCTAAGACAGGTAATTATTACTAGGATTAAATGTCAGGAATTGTGAAAAACTGAGTTTAAATGTATTTGGCTAAGGTGTATGTAAACTACTGACTTCAACTTAATATGCGGGAACACATTTGATTGGAGAACCATCTAATGAGTGAACATTTAGTTCATTTGAAACATTCTTACGAGAGTTTGCCCGTTTTAACCTCAAGTTTTAAAACAAGGGATTCCTGCATAGCTATAAAATATGACTTTAGTTTTGACACAGCCAGATCAACAATTGGGGTGTCATGGAAATTAGCACAAGGGACTCAAAGTCCCAGACCAAATAGACAATTCCCAGAAATGCCTGTAGACAGCTGTCGGTGGGGCTTCTCTACCCTCACTCAGTCGTCCCCAGACTCTAGTCTCCCAGAGACCATGGTACCTTTCTAGTAGTCCCAGGCTACAGTGGTCCCAGACCACATAGACATAATTTTATTTTTGTTTAGTTTTATTATTAATTATTATTTTTATACAAATTAATTTAAATTGACTTAAATGAAATCAGTTGACATGTCCCTCAATTGTTAACGGATGATGTGTCTCCTCCTGGGCAGCTCGCAGTAAGGGTCTGATCTGAGCAGGTCCTCGTGTCTTTTGGTCAGACGGGACGCTTTTGGTCAGACGCTTTATAAAATGCGCCACCGGTTTTCCTCGCAGACCCTCCCTGAAAAGCTCCGCAGGCAGAATCAATCACCTAGTTCACTGTGAAACCCAATTGTAGTGGAAATGACCACAAGGGACTCAAAGTCAAGCTTAAATGAATCCATCTTTGTTACCAGCAAGCTGGAGCGATTCCAGCAAACTTAATGCACCAAAGTACATGTCGGTTGGGAGCTCCGCCGGGGCAGTCCCGTTAGTTCTCTTATATACTGCTTACACAGACAATTTATATTTGCATGATTTAGCTTATTCATAATTAATTCATCCTTAACGTTTGGTTCCTGTATGTGATCGACCAATACATCACAAGGCTTCTTCTCTCCAAGCTGAGACCTTGAAACTGAGATATCCCTTTTGGTTCCCGGGACAATGTTCCCGGGTGTACTAGCGATTGGTCTGAGGAGGAGGTCACAGTCACCTGCACGAACCAAGATAGAGGTAGAGGAGATGCTGTGTGGAATTCAGTGCTATTTCTTCAGACAACTTCATTTTCCCTGACAGGGGCAACAGCATACACGATAGTATCATCCGCATATAGATGAAGTTCCATTTTTACAGCTTGACCAATGGTGTTTATATAAATAGTGTTCATTTATGCACTTCAAGAAATGTTGACAGGTCCACAAACAAAGCATTTTTTAAAAACATTTTAGTCATTTAGCAGACACTCTAATCCAGAGTGACTTACAGTGCATACATTTTCACATTTGTTTGTGCTGGTCCCCCGTGGGAATCAAACCCACAACCCTGGCGTTGCAAGTGCCATGCTCTACCAACTGAGCCACAAGCATTGACAACTAAAGTGGTTGCTGTAATACTGCTATGCCCAGGCCTGATTGGTTTACATTCAAAATACATTTCTCAGATAAAAGATTTAGCAAGGATTTCAGGGATCGTAGCGCGACAAGGAAGCCCTGAAGATCGCTACTATCTTGTCCTAATGGAGTGGCAGCACAAGAGCTGATATCCACACATTTGGAATATTTCCTGATAAGTGTATAAAAAGAAACGAAAGGGTTATTGAGCCAACCATAATGGGCGCTGCACACTTCACCAAACCGGGACCCGATCTGTCGGCCCCTGTGGATTTCCTGTCTATTGCTAGCAAAACATCGAGGACTTATTTTTCTGTAAATAGCTGATCGTTCAGCAAGTTTCCCCTATCAGCAACCAGCCCAATATCATCAAGAATAGGCTTAGAAGTTCACGTGTACAGTAGCAGTCGAACAAAATACACGCGGCAGACCAGGTAGCTCTACAAAACCACAACACATATCCTCCTGAGTGCTAGTGCCTAGCCAGTATCTGTCATTACCAAAACCCCTTAGCCAGCTACTAGCTTAGAGAGGAGCTTCTACTGATTAATGAACAGATACTGTTATCCAATCCTCTCTCTCTCTCTCTCTCTCTCTCTCGTTCTCTCTCTCAGTCAAAGATAAGGAGGAGGGTCAGGTAGACTCTGAGGCGCGCCCTATGAAGGATGAAACGTTCGGAGAGTACAGGTTGGCCTGTCTAATCAGATTACATATGGATTGTTACACATTGATCACTTATTAATATATCTTTACTAACTCAAGCCTGCTGATCATTTAATCATTTCATATTAGTTAAAAAAGGATGGTTCAACCAAGTTACAAAATGACATATTGGTTTCCTCACTCTGTAAGCAGACTTTGGAAAAGGTAAGACAGCGATCCATGTTTTGGCTTTGTTTACCTGGTTGCTGTCACCAAAAGCTTAAACCCAATGCAAGTCATTATCCTCCAAAATTGCATGTGTTAAGTGTCATGCCGAAGTCAACGTGATCCCTTGGATTCCCTGATTGAAAAGATAATAGTATGTTTTTATCCCAACCTCTTGTGTTCATTATGCCGACCCTCTTTCCCCTAATGCTTGCCCCTGCTTTGCCAGATCTCTAGAAAGGTATGCTGTAAGGTGCTCTACTGTGCATGCAGCCTCTGCTACTTATTTGAAATAGTGAATGTTTCTTATAGAGGCTCGCCTATTTCTCCTCTCCTTTTGCCCAATATCCCTACCCAATATCCCTCCTGTGGCAACGTGATACAATACAGGACCTTGGTATGTCAACCATCCACAGATAGTGACAATCTCTCCCTCTACCTACCACCTCCTCTATCTCTGTCTTTTCTTCACCCATCTTTCTCTCTCGCTCTCTATCTTTCTGCTTCTCCCTCCCTACCCCTTCTCTTTCTCTCTCCCCTTCCCTCTCTCCATCTCTCTTTCCATCCATCCTATAGCGATAACGAGGAGAAGCGGACAGCCAGCCAGCCGTCTCTGTGTGACGAGAGCAAGCTGTGTACCAGTGAGGACAACCTGGATGGCTACAACAACGGCAGCAGTGCTGTCACCGAGGTGAACATGGAGGATTCCCTGGTCAGCCAGTACAGCCGGCCCAGCGAAGCCACCCCGGACCCGGGTACACTGCAGGACAGCTCCCCCCTCAACCCCACCGCCACCACCCCAACACCCACCAACAACGGCCTGCCTAACTCGGCGGCCATCTTAGATTAGACAAAAGTAAAAGGCCGCCATTTTAGATTTAAGGTTACTAAGGCAACAGGACTGTCTGTCAGACCAAAACATATCTGTCAACAACATGTCAACTATAACATGTCAATGATACAAACATGTCCACAGCCAACACCCTTCTAGCTATCTATAATACATGGGTTTATCTACTCGACTGACATTTCCATCGATAAGCTCACTTGACTATATGATCAATATACTACTGACCATTTAGATACATCTGTTGTTCAATAGGGGAGAGTGGGGTAAGTTGAGCCATGTTTTACATTCACAATCACCCAGTCATTGGAACTATAGCATTCTTTCTAACATCTACATATATTTCAGGGTGTGTCTCCCTGGAAATAATCCAAATGAATAAACATGACACTTTTGAAAACAGCTTATCCAAAAAGAAGTGGTCTCTTGCCACAGTTTACCCTGGGTATGGGATATGTTGAGCTACGGGACGGAGTAAATTAAGCTGCTTACAAATTTCTGTACTGAAATATTACCACTACCTTTTTTAAATGTATTTCCCAAACCCAATTCCACACAACCACAATAGCTTTTTTTGTCTTTTAGTCATTTAACAGATGCACTATGCAGAAATTGCTCCGCCATTTCCTGTTTGCAAAAATTTGAATAGTTCGCATAATTTCAGTTTCTGCGACAAAACAACTCAAAATGGAATAGATTTCAGCTCCACAGTATATCTGACATGGTACAGGTGTCTTCTTTTTTGTAAGCTCAGAACCATGTGTGTGAGGTGTATACTTTGTTTCAATGTAGGTTGGTGCTCACAAGAGACACTCTGTGTGACCCTGATTTAGCCCACTTAAGCATATTTTAACACAGGCTTAACACCTAACAAACACTTTGTACTATTTTTTAACACTTTTAACATCGGCGTAGCATTATGCCTGGGAAGAAAACACTTGCTCAACTTGCCATTGTTTCAACCATGGCTCATCTTACTCCATGGCCATTGGCTCAACTTACCCCAAGGCAAACATTTTGATAATATTAGCCCATATAGCAACAAGGATGCACTTTCATGCTAGGTTTAGGACCTCATATTGAATCTTATAGAGACCCCAAATTATGTATAAAACCATCTTTAAATTATCTACTTTGGTTTAGACGGAACCTCAAACACAATAAATTAATTTGACTTGGTGAAAATAATTTTTGGGGACCTAACTTGCTTACCACTTTTTCCATGTGCTTTCATCCTTCACAGACAGATCCTACACAGAAATTGTGACCTCTTCCTAAATATTTGGTCAAATGATACATTTTGTGTGTGGTTTCCTAGAAACAAAGGCGGCTCGACTTACCCCTTTGGCTCAACTTACCCCACTCACCCCTAATGTTATCTCTCCATCTGACAGACTGGACTATTTGACCAAAGGAGTGTCCTTTTGATAAGACTGACGTGACAGACAGACAGACAGACAGACAGACAGACAGACAGACCCACCTCAGCCTAAAGATGTCCCGTGACCCGTCTTTCTCTATGTAGTTTACAACATACCTGAGTGACAGACCTTCATACCTCGTGACTCCCCCACTCTTTCTCTCTCACCCTCTATCAAATCATTGTGACATATTGGACTGGGAGAGAACGAATTATGAAAAAACGATGCTAGGAAGAGAAGCCAATGTAATTTCAGGTATGATGGTACACAGACATGAAGGGAAGATGTGGATACATGGGAAGGGAATGATTGACAGACAGAGGCTTGCGGGAGGATACAGACAGCGCAAGCTAATGTGGGTTACAAATGGCAAGTCTTACAGATGTTTATTACGTTCACCTTTTTATATTATTTGCCATGATTTCAATCTCTACATCCACTTTTTTATGTCTTTGACAGTTGGCAACAATTTTTTTATGATTAATTTATTTTTCTACTAACTTTTTGAATACAAAAAGTCAACATTGTTTTGCTTTGTATTTTCTCATTTAAAAAAAAAAAAAGAATATATTGTTTTATAGATCATTTGCATATATGAGGTGATTCATATTTAGATTTGTTTTCTACATATTTCTACATAAATCAAGATAATCATAATTTTACCCTAGCCAGGTTTTCATAGTAAATGAATTGGGTGAAAATGCTGTATAGCATTAAGCAAATCGGTGTATTTTTGTGCATTACATCTATCTATCTAGCCATATACAGTATTATAGATACAGTATGTATGTACATGTTCATTATGAGTTCCAGTGCCTACTGGCCCTCTATACAGAGCACCAGATTACATGCTTACTGTAGTCTATTCTACTTTACTCTCGCCTTTTCACCACAAGTGTGATGTCATTATTGGTATGATAATGTAATTTATGTGTAGACCTCTTTGTGTACTAGCTTTCTGTATTTGTTCTATCTGTGTCTCTTTCTACGGTGTATTAAACTATGTCCGCTGTTAAACGTTATCTTTCCCATACCTCTTCATGTCATAGTATAACATAATACTATTGCACACTGTAATGTGTGGTAGGAAGCAGTATTTCTACATATTTACAGTTAGCAGGGAGTGAAATACACACACACACACACACACACACGTTCAATATTCCTTTCATGCCCTGAACAATGCACGCTGTCAATCCAAAACAGGATTACCTGATTGGCAGGTTGGGATGAAAGGCAAATGTGTAGATTGGTTGCTTTTTGCATCTAACGTATAGATTGCATTCTTTGTTGGCGTGGATAGAAATAATATTTACATGCCAAAAACCCTTCTTTTTGAATTAGACAATGACAAGAATCATGACATAAGCATTTAGAGATAAGGAGAACAGAGGTATTGGTACGGATAAAAGAGAAGAAAGAGACTAGAGAGAGAGAGCTTTTTAAATGTCACTCTGAATGTAAATACAACCCAAAAGATTGTGTTATTTAGCAATGAGTTTGTTTGATACCAAGTGTGTGGGTTTTAAAACTCTTGTCTTAAGTTTACTTCAAATGTTGCAAGTAGTTTTATTGTATTTTTTTGTAATGAACCTATGAATTCATATTTTTCCTGTATTGACAACTAATTACAGTGATTTGACTGTTTTAGAAAAATCGTTAATAGATAAGCAAAATATAAACAAAAAGGCCAAAAAAATAAAAAATCCTCCCACCATTCCTTAAATGTTGCAAAACAAGATAAAAAATGACAAAAAAAGAAAAACACATTTTACATCAATAGTAGTAGAAGTGCGCACGTGAAATTTGGTTCTGTGTGCCGAGATTACATCAGTAGCTTTTGTTGTTTTAGTATATACAGTAGAACCAATACCAACCCATTGAAAGCTGAGGTTAAACTTATGCTAATGGTCATCATGTCCATCAAGTTTTCCTGGCTTGTAAGGGGCACTTCGCCTTCATTTTTTGTGTGTCCCTTTAAGCATTACAGTACAGTGAGTATACGTGTTGAGAGAGTCTATGTTTATGTCCCAAATGGCACCCTATTCCCTGGTCAAAATCATGTACTATACAGGGAATAGGGTGCCATTTCGGACACTCATCGTGCTGAGGCCATGTGAGGATGAGGACGGGAGGGAGGGAGGCAGTGAGCTAGCTTGTGATGAAGCACCACAGGGAGTATATGCAATGTGCTGGTTCTGCCCTCACTGCTCACCCCACTCAAACTAGCCTACAGTCTACCCAGAGACAGACCCGGGTTCAAATAAGTTTCATTTTCTTTCAGAGGAGAGTTTGATTGAGTCTGCCTGGATTGCAAGATGGGCGGAGACAACGGTTTGCACTTTTGGGGCCACTCTATTGGGTCCATTGTGCCAGAAGCACAGCTTAAGTAGTTGAGAAAAAAAAAACAACACTATTTGAACCCAGGTCCTACTGCAAGCCAAGCTATCATCCACTGTTAATTTACAGTGAGTCCCAGGGAAATGGGATAGAGAAAAGGGATTGTCTCTGGCTTGGCAGAAAGGCAATAGGTGCATTCGCATTGGCACCCTATTCCTCACACAGTGGATGTGTACACTATATAGGGAATAGCGTGCCAATTCAGACGCAGCCAGTGAGTCTGACCTAATGAGAGGTTTGAGTGAGCTCAGCTCCCTGTAGTTTGCTGTTACAGACACACTCAGGACAACAACAAAAAAAAATCAATTTCAGAAATCTATTTTCATACAGAATAATATTAATGATAAAATGAAATAATATGCCAATTATTCTCTCACGACTATGGATTGTGTCTCAAATGGCATCGTTATTCCCTGTGTAGTGCACAACTTATGACCCGAGCCATATGGGCCCAGTGTTCAGGGATAGCACTATGGGCCCTGGTCATAAGTAGTGCACTACAGAGTGCCATTTCAGACACAGCCTATCTCGCTGCTAACCATCTGTGCTTGTCATGGTGTGACGTCAGTAGTGTCAGGGCAAGTGATTAGCTTTGAATGAATGAATTGGGGAATAAGTGAACTACTGAACACACAGATACTCACTCTACTGCCTGCCTTTCTAGCTATCTCTGCTTTTGATTTTCCATGTGGTCAGTGAGGGGATCGTCTAAGCCAGGTCTAGTGCTAGCATTTCTTACTTTCCCCTCTGTTACTTTCATTTCCATGTTTTCTTTTATACTTACAACATAAATTCAAAATGAAAAGTGAATTTTAATTGCATATAGAAGAGAATGACAGCATCAGCTTCATTAGGGTACGAAATGTATGAATTTACAGTCGTGGTGGAGGGATGGAGGGATGGAGGGAGGGGACGGATACTGTGTATTTCACTGCCTGAGGGGAGACCGAGTCCCTCTGTGTGGTGTGTTTGGGGTCCCATTAGCACAATGGAACTGGGGGATTGGAGGGTACTGTAGTGTATTGGTAGTCTGATCCCAGATCTGTTTGTGCTGTATGGCCAACTCCTATGGTCGATATCATGCTAAAGTCATAGGAGTTGGCAGGACAGCCTAACCAGATCTGTGACCGGGCTAGTGTGTTCCTGCTAATTGGTTGAGACGGAAGTGGAGCGGGTTGATTGGTTAGGGAGGGGGGTCACTGTGTGGAGTGGTGTTGTACTATATGTTATGGGTCCAATGACATTGTAACAATCTGCATTATGAATCAGCCACTTGTAACTAAATATGTGACAGTGAATTAAATAAAGAACCTTGGACTAATCGGAACCAAAAGAGGCGCCCTCGTTGTGTCATCATTAGAATCACTCATAGCGTCGATGTCTAAAGATGGTGACGTGCACGTTTTATCCTCAAAAGATCAGAGAAATTAGATATGAATCCCTACTGTGCATGAAACATAAAATAACAGCTAGATAGACAGTCACGGTGTCCAGTATATACTTAAAATACAACTCCTGAGATAAGTTGCAGAAGACTTGCAACATTTGACCTAGTGACTAAATTGTAGGTATAAAAAGACCAAAAAACATGTAAAGTATGAGTATATCATCAACTTTATTTGCTTGTTGTGTTGTGCACATCGTCTAAATCTGAGATCCAGTATTGTGCGGTGAGTTTGTGTTGGTCATCTCAGCGTGAGCTGCTGCTGAACTGAGTAAAGTACTGGGCCGTGGGTCTGTTGGTGTACAGCGTCTTGGACAGGAACTGCTGACTGGTGGAGACGAGATGGACAAAATACACTGTCAATGTCTATTTTACAATTCAAATGTATATTTTTATGTGAACTGGGACATTCAATTCTTTCACTGTGTATAGTATCTGTTTATACTTTGACATTAAAGTGTTTGTGTGGTTATGTGCCATGATGTGTCTCACCCAGATTCTGTAAAGAAAGAATGTAAAGATTGATGTGTCTGAGTGTGGTTTGTGTGCTTACTGTTCGCGCTGGTCTCTGGCCAGCTGTTCATTGTATCGGTCCATCTCCATCCTCTTCTCCTTCTTCAGCTCCATCGCTTTCCTCTCCTCCTCGTCATCCTCTCGGGTCTGCACCATGCGCTGGAAGTCCCAGGCAGCGTCTCTCTGCCTCTCAATCTCCCTCAGCCTCTAAAATGATTTGAGAAAATTGTGGGAATATGATCAGAAGCCAGAGGGTGAAGATCGAAGGAGAGGTTCATGATGAGATTGCTTCTTCAATAAGCAATCAACAATAGTGATTGTTTTATCTCTATGGTTGTGATAGGCAATCTCATTTATATAATCGCAACAGTCATGAACGAATATGTTCTCTTTAAGCTGAATGCAGATTTTGAACTGATTTGACTTTAAAATATGTATTGGTGTCAATGGAAGGTTTGCAAAAGATTTGCACTAGAATTAGTCGTTCATGAGGTTATCATTACCTTTCCCTCTAGGCGCTGTTCCTCTCTCTGCCTGCGGATAGCGCTCAGCTGAACGGGGCTCATCCCCCTCCACCTGTCCGTCAGCACCCTGGGCCCGCCCACTGGGCCTCCGTCTACTTGTCTCTCTGCAGCCTTGGGACATTCCGTTAGCATGTCTGATGTCACCATGTGCCACACCTCCGCCATCTCCTTGCCTTCCTTCCTCATGCGCTCCTTCCTCTCTTTCTCAACACACTCCGCAGCCTGTGGGTGGGGGTCATAGATAGGTTTAGAGTTCAAGGGTCAGAAGTTAGACCAAAAGTTCCATGACCTCCTAAGAGACGAGAGAGTTAAGGGTCACTGTCACAAGATCTGGGGAGTAAGTAGAAGTTGCACCCAACCACTGATACAGTGCATTCGGTATGTTTTCAGAACCCCTGACCTTTCCCACATTTTGTTGTGTTACAGCCTTACACTAAAATGGATTTAAATATATATATATAATCCTCATCAATCTACACACAATGCCCCATAATGACAAAGTGAAAAACAGGTTTTTATATGTTTTTGCAAATTTATTAAAAATAAAAAACAGATACCTTTTATACATAAGTATTCAGACCCTTTGCTATGAGACTTGAAATTGAGCTCAGGTGCATCCTGTTTCCATTGATCATCCTTGAGATGTTTCTACCGCTTGATTGGATTTCTCGTGTGGTAAATTCAATTGATTGGACATGATTTGGCAAGGCAAACACCTGTTTATATAAGGTCCCACAGTTGACTGTGCATGTCAGAGCAAAAACCAAGCCATGAGGTCGAAGGAATTGTCCGTAGAGCTCCGAAACAGGATTGTGTCGAGGCACAGATCTGGGAAATGATACAAAAAAAATTCTGCAGCATTGCAGGTCCCCAAGAACACAGTGGTCTCCATCATTCTTAAATCGAAGAAGTTTGGAACCACTGACACTCTTCCTAGAGCTGGCCGCACGGCCAAACTGAGAAGGGCCTTGGTCAGGGAGGTGACCAAGAACCCGATGGCCACTCTGACAGAGCTCCAGAGTTCCTCTGTGGAGATGGGAGAGCCTTCCAGAAGGACAACCATCTCTGCAGCACTCCACCAAACAGGCTTTTATGGTAGAATGGCCAGGCGGAAGCCACTCTTCAGTAAAAGGCACATGGCAGCCCGCTTGGAGTTTGCCAAAAGGAACCTGAAGGACTCTCCGACCATGAGAAACAAGATTCTCTGGTCTGATGAAACCAAGATTGAACTCTTTGGCCTGGATGCCAAGCGTCATGTCTGGAGGAAACCTGGCACCATCCCTATGGTGAAGCATGGTGTTGGCAGCATCATGCTGTGGGGATGTTTTTCAGCGGCAGGGGCTGGGAGACTAGTCAGGATCGAGGGAAAGATGAACGGAGGAAAGTACAGAGAGATCCATGATGAAAACGTGCTCCAGAGCGCTCAGGACCTCAGACTGGGGGTAGGAAGACTGGAAGGTTCACCTTCCAACAGGACAACGACCCTAAGCAGTCTCTGAATGTCCCTTAGTGGCCCAGCTGATCCAATATCTCTGGAGAGACCTGAAAATAGCTGTGCAGTGATGCTCCCCATTCAATCTGACAGAGCTTGAGAGGATCTGCAAAGAAGAATGGGAGAAACTCCTCAAATACATGTGTGCCAGGCTTGTGGCGTCATAACCAAGAAGACTCGAGGCTGTAATCACTGCCAAATGTGCTTCAACAAAGTACTGAGTAAATGGTATGAATACTTGATATTTTTTTTGTAAACTAAAAACTGTTTTTGCTTTGTCATTATGGGGTATTGCGTGTAGATTGATGATGGAAAAACAACTATTTAATCCATTTTAGGATAAGGCTGTCACGTAACAAAATGTTTTTCACACTCAACAGTTTCCCGTGCCTATCAAGGATGGTCCACCACCCAGAGGACATCCAGCCAACTTGACACAACTTGTGGGAAGCATTAGAGTCTGCCAGCATCCCTGTGGAACGCTTTCCACAACTTATAGAGTCCACGCCCTGACGAATTGAGGCTGTTCTGAGGGCAAAAGGGGGTATATATTAGGAATGTCTTGTACACTCAGTGTATATTTAGGACTTGATTCATTCTGTATCGTAGAAGTTCAGCACTATAGCGCGACTGAAACTTAAAGGCAATGTTCCTGGGTTTTACGGAGACCGCATTCACGGTAAACGCTGTATATGTCAGCTCAATCGGAAATGACCTTCACTTTTCAATCACGCTATAGTGCTGTACTTCCTCGATACAGATTGAATCTGACCTTTACTCTTCAACCTAATTGTTTTGGTTAGGGTTCATTTGGTCCTAGAGAGAGCAAGGGCAGTTATGTCTATCTGGAGCCAGTCAATTACCTCCTAAGAGGCTACCTGCTAAAAGGGCTCTAGAAATATCTCTTTCTGAAGCACGCTGTCTGTCTGTAGTGTAGCTAAGCTATAAAGGGTTATTACAGTTGTCTTTATCGCTTCGGTACTATTTTCACAAGTATGTGGTAACATTTCACAACTCTTTGCACAGAAATCTAAACCGACCATCAAAAAGGCTGTCCCCCCTCTCAACTTCAAGCACTTTTTCAATTGACTTAAGTACCACACACAAAATCACACAGTAACTTTTTCACCAAACCCAATCAGTGTGTCACCTAGAAACACCTGTCACAATGCAATGCTCACAATACTTTTCATATGATTCTCTTCTCATTTGTTTAAATACATTTGACCGTCACTTAATCCAACTGCTTAATGGTTGATCACTTAACCGTTTGGTAAACCTAGAGTTGTTAAACTGGTTTGTCTACTATAAAAGGATTTTGAGAACAACCGATAGAAGGTGTCTTTGTAAAGTAGAAACATCTAAATGACATGCATGATAACCATACATAACGACTAGTCGTTATTGCTTATGGAGTTCACATAGTGGTCACCATATTAAAAACACTTCTTGCAAGTTCTTTCAATATGGAGCAGGATAGACAGCAAGGGAGAGGAAGAAACCAAAGAGCTCATGGACCAGGGGGCCCGTCAGAGAGGTGAGCATGGGCCCCGTCAGAGGTCAAAGAGGTTGGACATCAGAGCGAGGGAGGCACGTGGTAAACGGAGGCCTTGCCATGGCAGAGGCTGCCAGACTCTTTCACCGCAATATGAAACGATCAACTGTCAATTCGATCATGAGAACGTTTTGCCAAGAAAACTGGTAAGTCTGCAGGATATGCACTATGCTTTACCATGACATTAACAGTCAATGACATTGTAATGCATGTCAATTCACAACACATGTCCCAGTATTCTTACAGTATGATCTACTGACAGTAGACTCTGTTCTACCCGCAGAATTGACAGAACACCTCATGGTGGTGCCCGTGGCTGTGCTGACCGACCAGCAGGAGTGGGCCGTGGTGGAAACGGTGAGGGCCAGGAATGACATAAGGCTGTACAAAATAAAGCAGGCCATTGAGGAGAACGATGACACCTTTGCCAATGTGGCATCCATCAGCCTACCAACAATCGCCAGCCTTTTGAAGAGGCACCAGATATCTATGAAACACATTTACCTGGTACCTTATGATAGAAACAACGACCGGGTGAAACGACTGCGGGCAGAGAATCTTCAGGTACAGCACTATATAGTGTATTACTGTTCCTATTAATGCGCATGCTACTTTACAATATGTAAAAAAAAAAAAAAAATAACCAAAATATATTTTTAGTGGGTGATTTTACTTGATGCTGCTGTGAACCATCACAAGTATGTCTTTATTGATGAAGCGGGCTTCAATCTGGACAAACCTCATCGGCCAACGGGCGACTGCCCAAATGCCTGGACAACGTGGGGGAAACATCTCCACGTGCGCAGCTATCTCTGAAGATGGTGTGGTAGGACGTAGGCCATTACTTGGACCCTACAACGCTGCTCACCTCAGTGTGTTTCTCAATGATATTGAGCAGGCCTGTCAAGGTGAAGGGGTCACCCATGTCATTGTGTGGGACTATGTCAGGTTCCACCATGCAGAGGTGGTTCAGGCATGGTTTCGGGCCCATCCCCGATTCGTGACCCTATACCTGCCCCCATACTCTCCTTTCCTCATCCCTATTGATTTTATTCAGCATGGAGGTGGATCACCATCCCCATGAGCACGCCACTCTCCTGGCCATGGATGAGACATGCGACGACATCAATGCAGACCCATGTCAAGCTTGGATTCTCCATGCCAAAAGGTTTTTTCCGCGGTGCATGAACAATGACATTCACTGTGATGTGGATGAGAATTTATGGCCAAATGCTTAAGACAGGCGTGATGCAAATGAATGCGTGCTAAACGTTGTTTTATTTTCATTCTTTTAATTAGGTTCATTTCATTTCTTACATTTGATTAAAGACAGTATACCTTTTTTGCAAATATATTTGAAAAATATATATTTCTTTGCATGATTGACTGTAGAGGATGTCATCATTGATCACACCTTTGATTACACATTGGAAAAATACTATGGAAATGATAGATTTTCTGTCAATTTTGTTGGGTAATAGAAGTGTATATTGCCTAATGTGAAAACTGTAATTTACAGTTCTGTAGCATATTACTTTCAGCACTTCTAAGGGTGATTTGAAACGCATATCTTGAATTGTTTTGCTATTGGATTAACTGGTATGTAAAATGACTCAACTGAAAAGATATCATTATGTTGTGTTTTAGTGATTAAACCAATGTTCTCATTACATTTCACAATAAACTTATATTTTGAATCAATGGTTGTGTGGTGAGAGATGTTTTACAATCCAAATTAATGCACAATGACAGGTTTTGAATGAAAAACAGGCTCCGTTCCTATATCTATCCTACCATGCCTTTCTAAGGTCTTCGAAAGCCAAGTCAACAAACAGATTACCGACCATTTCGAATCTCACCATACCTTCTCTGCTATGCAATCTGGTTTCAGAGCTGGTCATGGGTGCACCTCAGCCACGCTCAAGGTCCTAAACGATATCTTAACCGCCATCGATAAGAAACATTACTGTGCAGCCGTATTCATTGATCTGGCCAAGGCTTTCGACTCTGTCAACCACCGCATCCTCATCGGCAGACTCGACAGCCTTGGTTTCTCAAATGATTGCCTCGCCTGGTTCACCAACTACTTCTCTGATAGAGTTCAGTGTGTCAAATCGGAGGGTCTGCTGTCCGGACCTCTGGCAGTCTCTATGGGGGTGCCACAGGGTTCAATTCTTGGACCGACTCTCTTCTCTGTATACATCAATGAGGTCGCTCTTGCTGCTGGTGAGTCTCTGATCCACCTCTACGCAGACGACACCATTCTGTATACTTCCGGCCCTTCTTTGGACACTGTGTTAACAACCCTCCAGGCAAGCTTCAATGCCATACAACTCTCCTTCCGTGGCCTCCAATTGCTCTTAAATACAAGTAAAACTAAATGCATGCTCTTCAACCGATCGCTACCTGCACCTACCCGCCTGTCCAACATCACTACTCTGGACGGCTCTGACTTAGAATACGTGGACAACTACAAATACTTAGGTGTCTGGTTAGACTGTAAACTCTCCTTCCAGACCCATATCAAACATCTCCAATCCAAAGTTAAATCTAGAATTGGCTTCCTATTTCGCAACAAAGCATCCTTCACTCATGCTGCCAAACATACCCTTGTAAAATTGACCATCCTACCAATCCTCGACTTTGGCGATGTCATTTACAAAATAGCCTCCAATACCCTACTCAACAAATTGGATGCAGTCTATCACAGTGCAATCCGTTTTGTCACCAAAGCCCCATATACTACCCACCATTGCGACCTGTACGCTCTCGTTGGCTGGCCCTCGCTTCATACTCGTCGCCAAACCCACTGGCTCCATGTCATCTACAAGACCCTGCTAGGTAAAGTCCCCCCTTATCTCAGCTCGCTGGTCACCATAGCATCTCCCACCTGTAGCACACGCTCCAGCAGGTATATCTCTCTAGTCACCCCCAAAACCAATTCTTTCTTTGGCCACCTCTCCTTCCAGTTCTCTGCTGCCAATGACTGGAACGAACTACAAAAATCTCTTAAATTGGAAACACTTATCTCCCTCACTAGCTTTAAGCACCAACTGTCAGAGCATCTTACAGATTACTGCACCTGTACATAGCCCACCTATAATTTAGCCCAAACAACTACCTCTTTCCCAACTGTATTTAATTTATTTATTTATTTTGCTCCTTTGCACCCCATTATTTTTATTTCTACTTTGCACATTCTTCCATTGCAAAACTACCATTCCAGTGTTTTACTTGCTATATTGTATTTACTTTGCCACCATGGCCTTTTTTGCCTTTACCTCCCTTCTCACCTAATTTGCTCACATTGTATATAGACTTGTTTTTTTTTTTTTTTACTGTATTATTGACTGTATGTTTGTTTTACTCCATGTGTAACTCTGTGTCGTTGTATGTGTCGAACTGCTTTGCTTTATCTTGGCCAGGTCGCAATTGTAAATGAGAACTTGTTCTCAACTTGCTTACCTGGTTAAATAAAGGTGAAATAAAATAAAAATAAAAAGTGTGACCAGTTTGTAGTTTTGTGCTTAAGAGTTGTGAAAATGTACCACATACTTCTGAAAATAGTACCAAAGTGATAAATAAAAACCTGAATACAAACCACATTGACATGAAAACCAGTGTAACCAGAACCGTTTATAATGATGCCTCGCACTGGGGAGAATCTATTCATATCAAGTCAGTCAAGGCAAATGAGACGAGGGGAAAAAAGCATTTTTAGAAAGGAGACTATCTGCCAACGCATACATCAAAGCAGTTTGTGTAGTCGTGTGTGAGCACAAAGCAGTTTACGCCCCGTGCAGGTTACTTAGCGCCTCCAATGTGCTTGTCATCTCCCCTGAGTGAGTGTGTACGCATCGCTTAATGTCTTCAATTAGCTTTGTAATTAAAAAAAAAAGAAGATATACTGTCTGAGGTCATGTCACAGCTCACAGTCTCATCAGTGCATCCTTGGCTGGTGGCATGTGTGAGACGATGTGTACCTGAGCATGGTTGTAGTTGTTGAGAGCGATGCGGCCAGCCCTCTTACACTCCTCTTCCAGAGCGTCTAACTGAACAGCCCTCAGGTCCTGCTGTACCAGCTCCTTGCCTTTCAGTAGCTCTGCACACACACACACACACACATTTGGTTTAGGTAGTGTCCTTAAATCATCCAAATGCCTCGTCATCCTGCACACACACACCCCTCATACACTCCCGCGGTCACAGTGCGTATTCTCAGGAGCCGTTGATGGGAGATGCTAATGTTTAGAGTGCAGTTATGCATATGAGAGCGTGTTGTGTTATTTGTGCGGGTGATGTGCAGTGTAGGTGTGTACAGTGCAGTTGTGCATAGTGTGTATGATAGCTGTGTGTCTGTTTCACCTTTGAGTTTATTCTCCTTCTGCAGTTTCTCACTCTGTTCTCTCTGTGCTCGTAGTGCTCTCTCTGTCTGCTCCATCTGAGCTCTCCTCTTGTCATTGTCCCCAATGCCTTCTCCCTGAGTACAGCATACAAAACAGAAGCAGAAGAAAAAGACACACACATACATACATACATACATACATACATACATACATACATACAATACAGTATGTCCATGAAAATACACAATCAATAAATAAGTAAAATATTTTTAAAGAAAATGTGCTAAAATCCAGGTCAGGAGATATGGATTTGCATTATTCATTCATTTCAACATATTTCCCTATTTCCCTTAACACTCTGATATATTGTTGCTTATAATAGTGTCATCTGTGATACCTGGAACACTTGCATACTGGCAGGTCCCAGCTCAGACTCTGGGATGGGAATGGACAACCCGAGCGCCCCCTGCCGGTGAACATTGAGATCAGCATCCCGGGTGTCTTCTGCCCGCTGTCGGATGGCCCGGTACTGGATGAGGTCTCTGTTTAACTCTGCTCTCCTCTCCTCTTCCTCCTGCTGCTGTTTCATCAACACTTCATCTTGAGTCACTCTCAACATGTCTGAGAAAAAAACAACAACACATAGGCAATTTATGGTAAAATGCTTTCAAATTTGGTTCTTCCGAAGTTCCTCCTCTAAAACTTAAACTTGTCCCCTTGCCTTGTGCTTACCGAAAGCCCTCTCTCGCTGACCCGCCATCTCCTCCCGTTCTTTGTTCTCCGCCACCTGTTGCTCCAGTGCTTTGAGATCCAGACCCATCACTCGGTGTCTGGTGTTGAAAATGCGAGCCTGGCGCGCAGCCTCTGCGGCCCGTCGGCGTTCCACTGCCACATCCGCGGAGTTGTCCACCGGCAAATCCACTTTATACATGCCTCTTCTAGGTCTGGTGTATCTATAGTAGGCATAAAAGTTGAACAAGATAATGATTTTGTTGCTTTGGCGATTAAATATTCCTAATAATATGAGAACCTACCACAAAACAGGTGCAACTATCATTATTCAAAGGTCACCTTCTTCACTCGCCTTTTGTTTAGTCGACACAAATCACCATGGCAACACCAGTGAACTAAATGTGCGACAAAAAAAGTATCTAGATGACAAGATTGACCCTATCAGTTTCACTGTAATAACAAGGACACCAGTGAGTGTGAATACATTCGATTACAAATGCTATTTTGTTAAATGTGAGAAATAAACAGTAGCATTGTGGCAGCAACATCTCGCGAGAACTAATTCACTTACGCGCGCGCTCAGAGGTCTCAAATCGAGTAGGAGGACTGTAAAATGGCGCATTGTTGTTGCAGTCGTACATTTTGAAAGCTAGCTTGCAAGCTGATCGAGTTAGTTAGCCGGGCACACCAACCGACTATGCAACTTTAGCTTTTTTTTTTATATTTTAAGTGTTTACCATATGCTTGCATGTTTCTCGTTTGAGTTCAAACGCTAGCTAGCATTAGCGACATTAGCTGCTAGCACAACAACACATATTCCTTCTTCTGTTTCCGCACAAGCGATCTGGTCAAAAATGGGTTATTTGAAACTAATAGAGATCGAAAACTTCAAATCTTACAAGGGCAGGCAAATCATCGGCCCCTTTCACAAGTTTACCGCGATTATTGGACCCAATGGATCCGGTAAGTAGTGGCCAATCAACATTGCAAGTAGGCTATCTAGCTAATGCTAACATTACTGTACTGCTAGTCCTAGCTAAATTGCTAGCTAATGTTAGTTTAGCCGGGTTGACTATTTGTATCAATGAATGCATGCATGCATGCATGGGCGACCATACGTGTTACTTTTATCGATAACGACAGCATATGAACACTTGCTTTCTATTTAATATTAGCTACATTTCTGTTGTTGTTGCTATAACTGTAGCTAGCTAGCCACGGGTCCAAAACGTTTTGCTATGATAAACATTTCCCTCACTGACAAATTAAATTGTAATTGTCACATGCGCCGAATACAACCTTACAGTGAAATGCTTACTTACAAGCCCTTAACCAACAATGCAGTTAAGAAAATACCAACAACAAAAAAAGTAATAGATAAGAATAACTAATGTTTAGAGCAACAGTAAATAACAATAGCGGGGCTATATACAGGGGCTTGCGGTACAGAGTCAATGTGCGGGGGCACCGGTGTCGAGGTACATATTAACTCAATTACATGTACGTAGGGTTATTAAAGTGACTATGCATAGATAATAACAGAGAGTGTGTGTGGGGGGGGGGGGGGGGCAATGCAAATAGTCTGGTAGCCTTTTGATTAGCTGTTCATGAGTCTTATGGCTTGGGGGTAGATGCTATTTAGGAGCCTCTTGGACCTAGACTTTGCGCTCCGGTACTGCTTACCAGAACAGTCTATGATTAGGGTGGCTGGAGTCTTTGACAATTTTTAGGGCCTTCCTCTGACACCGCCTGGTATAGAAGTTCTGGATGGCAGGAAGCTTGGCCCCAGTGATGCCCTGGGCGGTACGCACTACCCTCGGAGGCCGAGCAGTTGCCATACCAGGCAGTGATGCAACCCGTCAGGATGCTCTCGATGGTGCAGCTGTAAAACATTTTGAGGATCTGAAGACCCATGCCAAATCTTTTCTGTCTCCTAAGGAGGAATACGTTTTTAGGGGAATACGTTTTGTCGTGCCCTCTGGTGACTTTGAATGAGACCTTGCAGGTAGTTGATCTAATAAACATTAGCTAGATCAACAGTTTAATGTAGTCCCGGGCACTGATCACGTCAACGTCGATTTAAGGCAGCCCCCGCACCTCTCTGATTCCGATGGGTTGAGTGCAATCGGAAGACAAATTTAGGTTGAATGCATTCAGTTGTGCAACTGATTAGGTATCAACTTATCCAGGTCCTAAGTTATTTACATCCTTTTCCAAGTAAACAATAGTGGCAAGACTTGAATAGTTCACTGGCTGACTCCATTGGTTCCCATTCATATTCTCTCCCTCCCAGGCAAGTCCAACCTCATGGACGCCATCAGCTTTGTGCTGGCTGAGAAGACCAGCAACCTGCGTGTGAAGACTCTGAAGGACCTCATCCACGGAGCTCCCGTGGGGAAGCCGGCAGCCAACAGAGCCTTTGTGAGCATGGTGTACCATGAGGACAGCGGGGAAGAGCGCACCTTCACCAGAATCATTATTGGTATGCCACAACTGTCTCCACATCCAGATGTGATAAACTGTGGCTGTGAAGCTTCCCTTAATGTCTGCTAGTCCAATTTGTGGTGTCGGGCTGAGTCTGAAATGGCACTCAAATCCCTCATAGTGCATTACTTTTGATGGGTCCTGGTCAAAAGTAGTGCACTATATAGGGATAGGGTGCCATTTTGGACAGACCCTTGATATTCTGATCTCTTGTCGGATAGCCATAACTATCACAAATCTTCTCTGTGTGTCAGGCTCGTCGTCAGAGTACCGTATCAACAGTAAGGTGGTGAATCTGGCAGAGTACAGCGAGGAGCTGGAGAAACTAGGAATCCTCATCAAGGCCAGGAACTTCCTCGTCTTTCAGGTGAGAACTGATACAAACAGTAACATACACACACACGGTAATAGTCACATGCAAAAACTATATATATATATATATATTGTTTTGTGTAAGTAGACAGATTTTCTCGCTCTTCATATAAAATGTACACTACATATGCACATGCAAACTATTTGCATATTTTAGCAGAATATATGTAGAGCCTCCTTAAAGGCTAATAAAATCAAATGTTATTTGTCACATGTGCCAAATACAACCGGTGTAGACCTTACAGTGAAATGCTTACTTACAAGCCCTTAATCAACAATGCAGTTCAAGAAATAGTTGATCAAATATTTACTATATAAACTAAAGTCAAAAAAATAAGTCAAAAAGTAATACAAGAAATGTACGTAACAATAACAAGGGGGTACCGAGTGACTGTGTAGGGGTACAGGATAATCGAGCTAAAGTTATCTAATGCATAGATAATAAACAGCGAGTAGCAGCAGTAAAAACAAAGCGGGGGGTCAATGTAGATAGTCTGGTTGGCCATATGATTAGTTGTTAATTAGCAGTCTTATGGCTTGGGGGTAGAAGCTGTTATGGAGCCTTTTGGTCCTAGACTTGGAGCTCCTGTGCCGCTTGCAGTGCGGTAGCAGAGAGAACAGTCTTTGACTTGGGTGACTGGAGTCTTTGACCATTTTTTGGGCCTTCCTCTGATACAACCTGGTATAGAGGTCCTGGATGTCAGGAAGCTTGGCCCCAGTGATGTACTGGGCCATACGCAATACCCTCTTTTAACGCCATGCGGTCAGATGCCGAGCAGTTGCCATACCAGGCGGTGATGCAACCGGTCAGGAGGCTCTCGTTGGTGCAGCTGTATAACTTATAGCTGGTAGAAATGAGGTAAAACGGATTTAAGTTGGCCTGCAATAAAGTCCCCAGCCACTAGAAGTGCTGCTTCTGGGTGAGCATTTTCTTGTTTGCTGATTGCCTAATACAGCTGGTTGAGTGCGGTCTTAGTGCAGCACCGGTTTGTGGTGGTAAATAGACAGCTACGAATAATATAGATGAGAGCTCTCTTGGTGAGAGAACCCTAGAGACTGTTTGTCCATGGACCTCGCTTACTCTGTTTAAGACTGTGTTCGTAACCTCTGACCTCTATGTATTCCCCTATCAGGGTGCGGTGGAGTCGATAGCCATGAAGAACCCTAAGGAGCGTACTGCTCTGTTTGAGGAGATCTCCCGGTCTGGGGAGCTGGCTCAGGAGTACGACCGTAGGAAGAAGGAGATGGTGAAGGCTGAGGAGGACACCCAATTTAACTACCACCGCAAGAAGAACATCGCCGCTGAACGCAAAGAGGCCAAGCAGGAGAAAGAGGAGGTATGGAAGACAGCCAGTCAGATAGCATCCTTCTCTTCTCACGAGAGCTCACTCACACTTCCCATCAGTAGGTAGAAGGTAATATTGAGACAGATTGATAGACCCCATTATTTTTGCAATTCACCCTACAACACAAAAAATGTTTCAATAAAAATTGCCGCCATTTGCGAACCTTCTATGTAGTTTTGATGTATCACACTTTCTCCCTCCCCCTCTCCAGGCTGAGCGTTACCAGCGTCTGAAGGACGAGGTGGTGAAGGCCCACGTCCAGATGCAGCTGTTCAAGCTGTACCACAACGACGCCGAGATCGACAAGCTGAACCGCGAGCTGTCGCACCGCAACAAGGAGATCGACAAGGACCGCAAGAAGATGGACCACGTGGAGGAGGAACTGAAGGAGAAGAAGAAAGAGCTGGGGAGGATGATGAGAGACCAACAGACGGTGGAGAAAGAGATCAAGTGAGTGGGGATGGAGGGAATGAGAGCTGGGGAGGGTTGAGAGACCAGCAGACGGTGGAGAAAGAGATCAAGTGAGTGGGGAGGGAGAGCTGGGGAGGATTGAGAGACCAGCAGACTGTAGAGGAGGTCAATTGCGTAGGGAGGGAGCAAGGGGAAATGGGGGCAGGCTGTGAAGAAGAGCCTAAGAATACGATAGACCAGGTGGAATTGTTGCCATTTTGGAAGTTAACGGATTTAATATCTTAACCTTTTCCACTCCCTCTTCCTCCTACAGGGAGAAGGATGCTGAACTGAACCAAAAGCGTCCGCAGTACATCAAGGCCAAAGAGAACACCTCCCACAAGATCAAAAAACTGGAGGCAGCCAAGAAGTCCCTCCAGAACGCCCAGAAGCTGTACAAGAAGAGGAAGGGGGACATGGATGAGTTGGAGAAAGAACAGGGCGCTGTGGAGATGGCCCGGCAGGAGTTTGACGACCGCATGGAGGAGGAGGCCCAGAGCCAGGGACAGGACCTCACACTGGAAGAAAACCAGGTTGGAGCCTATGAACGGTCATGAGGGTGTTCCTAAGTTAAATATGAATGGTCACAGGGAGATAGACTGGGATCCTATGAAAGGTTACAGCGGACTATCAGGCAGCAGTGTTGCCTCAGTGAGGGATGTATGGGAAGGTCGCTGGTTCATCTCCCAGGTTAGCCAGACTTACTATCTCTCAAATATGTAGGTGAATATTCTATACTCGCCACCTTCCTCCCGCTCTCCCCAGGTGAAGGCCTACCACCGTCTGAAGGAGGAGGCCAGTAAGCGGGCGGCCACTCTGGCCCAGGAGCTGGAGAAGTTCAACAGAGACCAGAAGGCCGACCAGGACCGGCTCGACCTTGAGGAAAGGAAGAAAGTGGAGACCGAGGTAAAAGGATGAGGACGATACGGAATACAGGGTTGTTTCTCATCGGGGCAACTTAACGTTATTAATATGTTACATCTGCAGGCCAAGATCAAGCAGAAGATCCGTGAGATAGAGGAGAACCAGAAGCGTATTGAGAAGCTGGAGGACTACATTACCACCAGCAAGCAGTCTCTGGATGAACAGAAGAGAATGGAGGAGGAGCTGACTGAGGAGGTGGAGGGGGCCAAGAAGAGGATCGACGAGATCAACCTGGAACTCAACCAGGTACTGGAACACTTATCTGTCAGTCAACCAATCCAAGCTATTGGTTGATCCTGAAACGCACCGGGGGAAAGTTAAAACGTTTTGTGTTGACATTGCATGATAACTGTATCAGAATTGCTCATCTGGAAAAAACCGATACATTTTCAGTTTTGCCTCTCTCCTGTGGGGTTTGCTGCTATGTAGATTGGTAGCAAATGGCAAGTCCCAGGACCATGTCATATCAGTCGACATTGCCTGAGGACATTTGACTGACATCTTATCTCTGTTCCCTAGGTGATGGAGCAGCTGGGCGACGCCAGGATTGACAGACAGGAGAACAGCAGGCAGGCACGCAAAGCAGAGATCATGGAGAGCATCAAGAGACTGTATCCCGGGTCGGTGGTAAGACTGCGGGCACCTACCGATGCAGAGTTTGGGCTGGGGAATGTCAGTTGGCATAGGGCAACCACCAAGTATTAAGAGATTCTACGCTGAATCTGTGCTAAAATTACTGGAGGCTGCAGCTAGCATAGTTAGCACACAGTTAGCTGGTAAGGCTAGAGGCTACCAGACAAAGCAGAGATCATGGAGAGCTTCGAACTCTATCCCGGATCTGTGGCGGGACTGGGGACTGGAGGCATTGTAAGCAATAGGACAACCAGAGTAAGCTATCTATGCCTGTCACTGGGATGCCCTCTTCCTTCTCTGTTTTACTCTCCCCGCAACTGCTCACTGTTCCTGTCTTCTAGACATGTTTCTTCCCTCAGAATATTGACGTGGCCGTGAAATGGTTTTGACACATTCCAGCGCTCTCTCCCTCTTCCCCGCAGTACGGCCGCCTGATCGACCTGTGCCAGCCCACTCAGAAGAAGTTTCAGATCGCTGTGACCAAGGTGCTGGGCAAGAACATGGACGCCATCATCGTGGACTCTGAGAAGACTGGCAGAGACTGTATCCAGTACATCAAGGAGCAGCGAGGAGAGCCGGAGACCTTCCTGCCCCTCGACTATCTGGAGGTAACACACTGGGGGAAGACTTAAGTGTTAACGGGACTGGTCACTTAGACATGGGACTCCACGATGGCATTATGTGAACACAGACCCGTATCAGTCCGGTCTATTGATCTCCGGCTCTGTGCTCGTGTCAGTCTTAACGGTCCGTGTCTCCAGGTGAAGCCTACAGATGAGAAGCTGCGTGAGCTGCGCGGCGCCAAGCTGGTGATCGATGTGATCCGCTACGAGCCGCCTCACATTAAAAAGGCCCTGCAGTACGCGTGTGGTAACGCACTGGTCTGCGAGAACGTAGAGGACGCTCGGCGCATCGCCTTCGGAGGGCCCTACAGACACAAGGTAGGAGGAAAATGCATGCACACTGATGCATACACACACACACACCGTAGTGTTTTCAACAAGCACATGGAGTAGCCAGCCAAATAGAAAAAGTAGCCAGCCCGGAAATGAAATTCTGTATTTTGTTGGCCTCTGGTACATTCTAATGCTAGGTTGTATTTTTTTGCGCACAGACACAAGGTACGCACACACCTTGAGTGGAAGACGTGCACTGACTCCTCTCTTTCCCTCTACATCCCTCCAGACAGTGGCCCTGGACGGTACTCTGTTCCAGAAGTCCGGTGTGATCTCTGGGGGTGCTAGTGATCTGAAGGCTAAGGCCAGGCGCTGGGATGAGAAGGCTGTGGACAAACTCAAGGACAAGAAGGAGAAACTCACTGAGGAACTCAAGGTAAGCGGTCACTCTGGTCACTGGGGTCTTGAGCATCGTCAGCATCATCATCATCCATCATCATAACATGTTATGGCGCTCAAGGTAATCCAGTCGCACATCCCATTGTGATTTGGAGTATCCTACCTCATAACCAATCTTCCCTCGGTTGTTTTCCGGCACTGGGCAAATTTCAGGTCTGTTGATCACAAACTTGAACATTGAAAATTCGGTGTAACTTCCGGCGCGTTTAACTGTGAACCCTGAGGGTGTACCTGCTTTTAGGTTAGTTTTAACACTGGTCAAGCAGGCTACTGTGGCTATTTTATAATAATGCAGGTCTACCAGAGTGGCCTACCATCAAAAACAATGGAGAAATGCATTCCATAACATTTTAACATGGAAATAGCTGTTCCATCATTCAGCCTACAGTAGCAGCCAATGTGACAAAACACGCAGGGCTTGACATTAACCTGTTTATCCACTTGTCCTTCAGACAAGGTGGTGACTGAAAAGGTGGTTGTGTTTTGTAAGAAGCCACTTTACATAATATAGAATGTGGCATTATTCCCATACCATAATCACAGAGAATCAGACAAATTATACTACTCGCTGTCTCAAAATACAACACTGCCCCTTTAAGACAAAAAAATAAAGCTCTTTTACCTGACTCATTTCAAAGATTTCTAGAAACACACATTGTGCTCTTGTAGGAAGCAAACAGTCCCCCCTTGCTGACTGATCTATAATTGGGCTAATAACTCACTAACTACTAACGGATATGAACAAATGTGCACATGTGGCACTCGCTTTGATCTATAAAATAAAATAAAAAACAAGCTCAAACGACCACTCATGCTGTAAGCACAGCATTATTATAGTAAGTCTTGCATCATTTTTTTTTTCTCTCGGTATGTTGAATTGAAAGTGGATAATATTGTGTTGATTCGATCACAATTCCCACAGTAAAGGGAAAACGTTGATAGTGTTAACTGAACTTCACTCAACTTTCCGGAGTTTTGATCTCGTGCTTCTCTACGCGGGCTGATAATTCTTCTGCGTGGCTTAGAGGGAATATTGCTCATAACATATTACCATACTTATAACATATGAAACTTAAGTACCGTAAAACCTATTTTACTTATCTGTTATCAAGCTGCAGTTGGATAAGCAGCCTAATGTATCTATTAGAACGTTGTCAAGGCTGACAACTGAACACAAGCACTGCGATAACAATGATGCCTCTCTGAAAGGAACAGGACTACAATAACAATGGGGCATCTCTCTCTCTCTCTGGGTGTAGGAGCAAATGAAGGCTAAGAGGAAGGAGGCAGAGCTGCGCCAGGTTCAGTCTCAGGCCCACGGCCTCCAGATGAGACTGAAATACTCCCAGAGCGACCTGGAGCAGACCAAGACCCGACACCTCTCCCTCAACATGCAGGTATGGATGTTTAGCAACACAGTGTCCGTTCGTTTTGCGGTAGCCCTAAACCAAGGGTCTGAAACCTGTGGCTCTGGAGCTGCATGTGGCCTTTTTATGTGATGTGGTGATCTATAATGATTTATTTAAAGTCATCAATAGAAGTTTCTACTGCACAATGTGTGTGTCAGTAGGGTTTCTAGAACCCCGTAGACACACTGTTGTGATTTCAATAGACTAGCTTGAAGTCCTTTTCCCATCCCCCCCGTAGGAGAAATCCAAGCTGGAGAGTGAGCTGGCTAACTTCGGCCCTCGCATCAACGACATCAAGAGGATCATCCAATCCCGTGAAAAAGAGGTCAATAATTTGAGAGACCGGATGAACGTTGTGGAAGATGAGGTGTTTATCGAGTTCTGTAAGGAGATTGGGGTCAGGAACATCAGAGAGTTCGAGGAGGAGAAGGTGAAGAGGCAGAACGAGATCGCCAAGAAACGGTAAGTCACTCTCCTCCGTTGTGTCAATGTCAAATCAAACTTTATTTGTCACATGCGCCAAATACAACAAGTGTAGACATTACCGTGAAATGTACAAGCCCTTAACCAACAGTGTAGTTCAAGAAGAGTTAAGAAAATATTGACCAAATAAACTAAAGTAAAAAATAAAAGGTCAACAATAAAACAAGGCTACATATAGAGGGTACCAGTACCGAGTCAATGTGCGGGGGTACAGGTTAGTTGAGGTAATATGTACATGCAGGTAAAGTGACTATGTGTACATAATAAACAGTGAGTAGCAGCACTGTAAAAATGGGGGTGGGGGGGGGGGGTCAATGCAAATAGTACGATTAGCTATTAATCCTTTTGGACCTAGACTTGGTGCTCAGGTACCGCTTGCTGTGCAGTAGCAGAGAGAACAGTCTATGACTAGGGTGGCTGGAGTCTTTGGTAATTTTGAATGCCTTCCTCTGACACTGCCTGGTATAGAGGTCCTGGATGGCAGGAAGATTGGCCCCAGTGATGTACTGGGCCGTACGCACTAACCTATGTAGCGCCTTGCTGTCGGAAGCTGAGCAGTTGCCATACCAGGCGGTGATGCAACCAGAAATCCTTTTGATGGTGCAGCTCTAGAACTTTTTGAGGATATGAGGACCCATGCCAAATCTTTTCAGTCTCCTGAGGGGGAATAGGCATTGTGAATGTGAACTTGTTTCTGTGCGCTGTAGTCAGCCATTTTGTCTGTCTCTTAGGCTCTTCCTCAATTCATCTTCCTTTGATTCCTCACATCCTCTCACCTGTTTCTTAAAACGCAAAGGTCTGAGGGGGAAGGGAATTGAGAGAGAGAGAGAGACGGTTTCTTTGAGTGTATTAACCTAACGTCATCCATTTTGTGACCTTTAGGCTGGAGTTTGAAACCCAGAAGACTCGTCTGGGCATCCAGCTAGACTATGAGAAAAACCAGCTGAAAGAGGACAAGGAGAAGGTCATGATGTGGGAGCAGACTGTCAAGAAGGACGAGGCGGAGATAGAGCGACTCAAGAAGGTAAAGGGAGATTTACATAAACTGCTTCCGAACTAAGTCTTGAAATGTGCAGTTGCACACTCTCACTCAATGGATTTAAAAATGGTGGAAACTTTGTCCAACCACCCGTCCACCAATCCAATGCTTTTATATCCATGACGAGGAGTGTGCACGCCTCGGGTGAAGGGAGGAGACTCGGGACGCAGCCTAAATTCTTAGACCGATGGCTCTAATCAAATGTGTAATCTCTTTGTTAGGTGAGATTGGATGGTTTTTAAACCTTTTTTTTTCCCCCTCTCTCCCTGTGTCCCTTTCCCAGGAGGAGCACCGCCACATGAAGATCATCGACGAAACCATGGCCCAGCTGCAGGACCTGAAGAACCAGCACCTCACCAAGAAGTCTGAGGTCAACGACAAGAACCACAACATGGAGGAGATACGCAAGAAACTGGGAGGAGCCAACAAGTGAGTCGCAAAACATAGACGCTTGCGCCCACTCAAACTCCCATCCTCTTTTTCTGCCCGTTTCTGAAAGGCACATATGTCTTACTACATTATTATTGAATGTGATTAAAAAAGAAATAACCGTTTGTAGCATTGCCATTTGGTTTGTGTTCAACAATTTTGTGTTTACCTTAGGGAGCTGACCCAGAGACATAGTTACTCGTTTTGTAGCGTTGCAGTTTGCGGCGGTATTGTTTGACCCCGATGTGTGTTATTCCCCCAGGGAGCTGACCCAGCTGCAGAAGGAAGTGACTGCCATCGAGACCAAGCTGGAGCAGAAACGCAGCGACCGCCACAACCTGCTGCAGGCCTGTAAGATGCAGGACATCAGACTGCCTTTACGCTCTGGGACCATGGACGACATCGGCCAGGGAGAGGTACTAAACTCTCTCTCTCTCTCTCGCTCTCGTTGCCCTTTTCTTGTGGCAACAGGTCACAGATCTTGCTGCTGATATGGGAGTTTATCGAAATTGGGTTTGTTTCACATTCTTTGTGGGTCTGTGTAATCTGAGGGAAAAATGTGTCTCTATGGTCAAACATTTGGCAGGAGGTTAGGAAGTGCAGCTCAGTTTCCACCTCCTTTTGTAGGCAGTGTGCACATAACCTAAGGCGGCCTTCCCCAATAAAAAGGCTATGGTCACTGAGCCTGTACATAGTCAAAGCTTTCCTTAAGTTTGGGTCAGTCTACAGAGGTCTGTTTAGGGCCAAATAGCATTCAAGTTTGCTCTTTAAAAAAAAATATATATATTTTATGTGTTACGTAATTATCTTGTTGTTTCTCTCTGTGTGTAGGGGAGCTCCCAACAGGAGGAGTCTAGCAGCAGTCAGAGAACGTCCAGTACTGTCCTGGCTAAAGAGGCTCTCATAGAGATAGACTACAGCATCCTGTCTGAAGACCTCAAGGTAAGAAATACACCCGTGCGTGAACCCTGCATACTAAGGCTATGTCGGGGAGTGTGCAAGTGCACACTTTGGGAGACGTGTGCCGAATTGGGACGCAGTTCATCTCCCCCATAGACTGTGGGGGACTGTACGTGTAAAATTGTCTGTTTCAGCCATGATTCAATACCCAGCGGTTGTTTTTGAAATGTAGTGTGAGTCGCCTAGCATATTTGTCTGCTGTTTCTCAGGACGCGCTGGCGGAGGATGAGATCAAGGCAGAGATGCACACGCTGCAGCAACGTCTCAACGAGCAGCAGTCCATACTGCAGAGAATCAGCGCACCCAACATGAAGGCCATGGAGAAACTAGAGTCCGTCAGGGACAAGTTCCAGGAGACCAGCGACGGTACGGAGGAGAATGAGTCTGAGGACGTGGACTAACTTTTACCGTCTCTCTCTTGGCGAATGTGTCGTATGAAACAACCGGGAAGGATGCGTCTTCATTTGCGTAATGTGTTCACGATGCTCTATTCTGCATTCCAGAGTTTGAGGCGGCCCGTAAGCGAGCCAAGAAGGCCAAGCAGGCGTTTGAGCAGATCAAGAAGGAGAGGTTTGACCGCTTCAACGCCTGTTTTGAGGCTGTATCCACCAACATCGATGAGATCTACAAAGCCCTGTCACGCAACAGCTCTGCCCAGGTACTGTCCCTCCGCAATACTCCATAGTAGTACTGTACCATACGCAAACGGTCTGAAACGTATTGCACCAAGTCAAACTTGCTACAAACTGTATTATGTGGTATTTGCATTAACATAGGGGTCATTCCATATGAAATCAATGGTCTGTTTGACTGCACCCCTTTCGAGTTGAACAAAACTTTTGTCGGTTTGTTGATGTTGTGTTCCTTCATCCCAGGCCTTCCTTGGGCCGGAGAACCCCGAGGAGCCTTACCTGGATGGGATCAACTATAACTGTGTGGCCCCTGGTAAGCGGTTCAGACCCATGGACAACCTGTCTGGAGGGGAGAAGACTGTAGCTGCCCTGGCTCTGCTGTTCGCCATACACAGCTACAAGCCGGCCCCATTCTTCGTCCTGGACGAGATTGATGCTGCGCTGGACAACACCAACATTGGCAAGGTCTGTGTCTAAAACCCTGCCGCGTGAACGATCGTTGTTAATGTATTGAAATGCCTTTGTGTTTACGATGTCGTTGTCCTGAAATCTCGCTAAAACCACTATCAGTCTAAAATGGCACCCTATTCTTGATGTAAGTGCACTAATTTAAAGTAGTGCACTATATATTGTAGGGATAGGTTGGAGATGTCTGATGTGTTGTCGATCCACGTTATCCAGATGACTATGTTATCTCATGACCATGCTGTTATGTCTAATACTGTCCGTCTATGCAGGTGGCCAACTACATCAAAGACCAGTCAGTGAACACTCAGGCCATAGTGATCTCTCTAAAGGAAGAGTTCTACACCAAGGCTGACTCTCTCATCGGGGTCTATCCAGAGGTACAGACGCAACAAAACACACACACAACACAAGATGCAACACACCTATCCTTAAAGCCTTGTAATGCTTCGCTTTCACATAAAAACATTACTATAAGAATGTCTTGACATTTTTCTCTCACATTTTAGATAATAGAATGAATGTAGCTATGTATGCTAACTGTTTTCTGAAATAAGGGCAAAACTGACAGCGTTACTCTCCCCCCTCCCCCCCACACACAGCAAGGAGATTGCGTCATCAGCAAAGTACTGACCTTTGACCTGTCGGTGTACCCTGACGCAAACCCCAACCCCAACGAGTAGAACCCCAACAAGTAGGACATCACACAGAGGAGAGGAGCAAAATGACAGGCATACCTTTTAACTCATTGGCATTTTGACGTTCTGGTTAACCAACTGAACCAGGGTCATATTCATTAGTGCAGGCAACCGAAAATGTTTTAAAACATTTTTGTAACTGAGAACAGAATTTTTGTGTTTCTTATTGGACAAGTCCAGCTAGTCCCTACCGAATGAATATGACCCAAATCGCTCGTGTCTATGGATGGCAAATGTAGCTAATAATGTGTTCTGTGGTGTGTTGGTTGTATCGTGGATCAAACATCCATTAGCTAATAGATGTTGTTTGCTATCATGTTTTTAAAAATAATTTCTGTATTTTTGGAGTATATTAGAATTAGACAATTTGTGCTATTTCTGAATGGAGTGGGAGTGGGTGAGAAGTTACAGCAGCTGAAAGTTGTTATTTCTAGAAAGATTCACCTTGAATATAATGTGCATTTATACAATTTGAATCTTTTAATTTGGAACCATGTGAGTATTGTATTTCAGGACAAGGTTATATGAGGCTTAGAAAAATTGTAAAATGATTTGGAAATCATGCCTTGTTGACAATTTGTGTATTTGTATCAGGCTTTTGTCCCTCAGACGGTAGGAACCTGCTGACAATGATAATGTATTACATGTAACCATTATGCTTTTTTCTTGTTTTTTGGTCTCATAAATGTTTTCTACTAATCTCTTTCCCTTTCTTCAAATTCTTGCTTTCTGTTATTTCACTGGTTTATCTAAATGGAAGTATCTGAAATTCTGCTATTTTCTACTTTGTGTTCAGCCTGTTTTTCTTTTCTTTTTTTTCTACTTATTGTGCTACTTAAAAAAACAACTTTTGTCTGAATTGTGTCAGGATTGGAAGACCCTTAGGTCCCATTAGGTGGCCACTTCATTTCCAGTCAGGTGTCATCTGAGCATTTTAAAATCCCCACGTCTAACTAGCCTGTATCCAAGCTGTTTCACTTTCTTCAAAGTGTGGCTCAATGTCAGCAATGGCTATGGTTATTATTTCTCTACCTTTTTGGCAAGATTAAGTCAGTAATGGCCACAGTTGGTTACACCAACAGGAATGACACATAAGAAGACGTCTTTGTACACCGGACGACCATAAAGTAAAACAGCCCATAGGAAATACTATGGCGGTGTTGGAGATGGAGAAACGGAGGCGTTGGATGTCGTTGAAGGGAAGCCGCTAGCACGACTGTGAGTGGCGCAACCCTAAAATATATACGTGAAACGAAACAACACTGTTTAAATCGGGCTACCAAGCCACCTGTTAGTTTTACCAGACAGGCTCTGAGCCTTTCCCCAAATGTCCTGGTTTTCCAGAAAACCCTGTTGGAAGTTAACCTGGAATCAGGAGGGAACATCCAGTAAATTCAGGAATCCTCCAAATGGGAATTTGGGGGAAGTTACAATTATTATATAAAATAATAAATAATAATCTAACCATGACCTAATTTAATACAAGGTAAATCACAGCTGTTTTAATTATATTATTGGATATAAACTGTCACGAGATCATGAAACTCCATTAGGGAAATCCATCTAATTTGACCACCTTGCTAGATTAGCTGCTTCCTCTGAAGAGGGGAACAACTGGTGAACATGACTTAAGACCAGAATGATGAAAAGCAGTTATTTTATTGTTATTAATTTTACGTTAGGTGCATGTTCATATCCAATCTTTATGAGTTGTATCACTGAAGCGAGGGTCAATTTATAAAGGTGAGGAAGGTTTATGAGTTTAGCCCTATTGACTTGGGGATGGAGTCTGCTTTTAAAGTGTCCCCCTGCCTCTCTGTTTTTTAAAATCTGTCCAGGGCCAATGGGAAATGTAATTATCCGTTTTAAGGGTCAGTTTTGCATAAGACACGTTTATTCCATTGATATTGTATCGATTCTTTTTAGTTAATAAAATATACTATTTTAACTTGTATTCTAATTGTGTATTTGTGGTAGAAGAAGGTTGAACCCTTTCATAACTTTACGTTTAGTGTTCGGTCCCTGTGTTTTTGAAGATATTTGTACAATTTGTGTTTTATAACTTTTATTCATCCCGCGGGTATGTGTGTTTTGAGGCAGGACTTTCCGGTCCATAAGGGTGAGCGGAGTGTACATCAAGTGTACGTATGCTTTGACATGTCAAAAGTATTGCCTCAGTTTTCTCCCAGCAACGAGTATGAAGGAGCGGTTATTTCCCTGAGGCTCCCTCAAGAGGCCAACCATTACATTTGTCGTATCACGTTTTTCAGCACCATTTGAGCAAACTCACCTGTTTATGCTGATGCTTCTTGCGTTGTGTTGTAAACAGCCGGCCACGTCTCAACCCTGGGCCTGTTGCACAAAAGTAGAATTAAGACATCCGGGATAAATGACTCAGCTGAGCTCAATGAAGCCAAAACATGTGCGTCCAGGCTTAATTGGTTGCACAAAGACCAAGCCAGGATGAGCAGACACGGATTCATTAAGCCAGGTGAAACCAATCCTGGATAGGTGCGCGCTCACGGCTCACTCAAATAGACCCCGCCACAGATCACAGATTAACTGATTTACCATGGCAACTAGAGCCGCGTACTTTTCCCCGTCGGAAGCACAAATCCTCATGGAGGCATACGAGGAGGTAAAAGATATAATTAAGAAGAAAGGCAACACCGCCACAGTGATAAAGCAAAGAGAAAAAGTATTGCAGACCGCCTGAATGCGTAAGTAGTGCACAATTACACACTCACCGCTCCGCTGAAACATCACAATTACAATTCAAATATTTAATTCACATCTCCAAAAATGCAGTTGTACTGTAATTATGAAACGGTTAAATTTTTAATTGAAATGCACTGCAGATATGAGTGAAATTGTGTAAAGTAACTCCATCACACTGTATAAAGCTATGATAAATTTTTTGATATTTTTACTGAAAACAAGACAAAAATACCAAGTAATTTTTTGCAGTGTGACTCCATTAAATGTGGTGTGTGTGTGTGTGTGTGTGTGTAGATTAAACATGAACGGGCCAAAACGGACATGGCAGCAGGTCAAAATCAAATACAAGAACATTCTGCAGAATGGTATGGTCCCTGACTAATATTTAACAAAGCACAAGCATATATTGTACCCAGAAGGTGCCTGCTCACACATTGTCTGTACTGTTTTAGCAGTGAAAAAGAATACCCACAGACAAGGCACGGGTGGTGGGTCACCAAAGGCTGACCTTACCCCAGCAGAGGACATGGCCTTGGAGCTAAATAAAGGCAGGCCCGTCTTAGAGGGGATCCCTGGGGGAAAGAGACGAGCATAGGTTCCTCCCAAGATGCCACCCGCTTCATTCAAGGTATGTCCTTCCATCTCTACATGGGATACAACCACATTCATATTGAATCAATTTGGACTGTCTGACTTTGGTTTACCTATTGCCTTGCAGTGCCTGGCAGCACTGTGTTCCTGTTAGAGCCACCAGCACAAGCACCAGACGATGCTGATCCAGTGAGTACTCCATCAAAGGCATACTGTAGGCCTGGCATGTCTTGTCTACTAGCTTCAATATGAATCCGATTAAATGTGATAGGGTGAAGGCCCCAGTGCAGCAGCAACAGCACATGATGGAGACGATGATGAGGAGGAGACCATCTCTCTGGATTCCAGAAGGCATGAGGTATCATGTTAAGACTGTGAAAGTACTATTTACTCTACAATGGTGAGGAGTCTTCATCAAAATCAAAAATCTAATTTCTTTTACAGGACCCAGATGCTATACAGTGGGAAAACCAGCCTGGCAACATAGTGCGTATTAATAAAAGGACACCACATCCTGCCAAATTCCAGCTGCGCTAATTGTATTGTGTTCACAGAGCTCACAAGCTATCAGAAAGTTGTATGGCAACCACCTCCGGCGCCAAATAGAACTGGCAGACATAGACATTCAGTACAAGAAGAAAAAGATGGAAAATCTTGCACTGGAGTCCGAAATAAAAAAGAGGACAATTAGGAAACTGGACCTTGAAATAAAAAAACTTGAGAGGGAGGTGAGATATGCCTTCAATGTACACTGTATGCTAACTGTAACACAAATGTATTAATCATTATTTTTCTTTCCTCCCCAGCTCCAAGAAGATGACACAGCTCAAAATAAAAATTAGGTATATTCTCGTAAAGTCAAGTGAGCCATGACATATGAGCTCTTATTGTGAGCACACAGGACGGTGGCATCTTTCTAAGGTTTTTTTATTTTCCCAGCAATCAGTACAACCAAGTCATCGTTATAAGGCATCGCCCTCTTTTGCCCACCCCCCAGCACCAGGTGTGGCCACTAGCCTATATGAAGGCCCAAAATTGTGTGTTCCTTTCTGCTCTGACAATGGCATGCCCATTCGTGCGAGATGTGGTGGATGAAGAAGCACTTGTGCTGAGGAGAGCCTTCAGGCGAGAAAGGGTCTTCAGGGACCGGTTGGACCCACTGGCCTTCCCTGATGACCATCTATATGAAAGATACAGGTTTTCTGCAGATGGCATCAGGTATCTATGCAGACTACTGGGTCCCAGGATTAAGCACCGCACTGCACGGAGCCATGCACTGAGTGTGGAGCAAATGGTTTGTGTGGCCTTGCGCTTTTTTGCTAGTGGAGCCTTCCTGTACTCAGTGGGGGATGCAGAACAGCTGAACAAGGCCACAATTTGCCGCACAATAAGGAGTGTGTGTCTGGCTATCAAAGCATTAGCAGATGTCTTCATCTCCTTCCCTGGCCACAGAAGACTCTGTGACATCAAAGAGGAGTTCTATAGGATTGCAGGTAAGAGGATCTACAAATTACAGGACAACTGTTAACACATAGTAGGATACTCATTACTTTGTGTGACAGGTTTCCCCAATGTCATTGGTGCAGTGGACTGCACACACATAAGGATAAAAGCCCCTCAGGTGCCCATGAGGCCGATTTTGTGAATAGGAAATCCTTTCACAGCATTAATGTTCAGGTGAACATAACTTTTTGATATTGTCCATTGACGAACACTCTGCATTGCCAGTGATGTGCATTGATTGGTGTAATATTCCTCATCTTATGATTTCAGATGGTCTGCAATGCTGACTGTGTGATCAGCAATGTTGTGGCAAAATGTCCTGGCTCAGTCCATGACTCCAGAATCTTTCGGGCCTCTGAAATCTATCAGTGCCTATCACAAGGTAAGCCACACAACCCCTATTTATAACCATCATGGCTGTGTCAAGAATATCACTGTGTTTATGAGGTAGTAATGATGAGATTTTGTGTTGACAGGTGAATTCTCTGGTGTGTTGCTGGGAGACAGGGGGTATGGCTGCCAGCCTTTTCTCCTGACACCTTTCACAGACCCCCAGGAAGCACAGCAGGCCTACAACCATGCCCATGCCAGGACCAGAGTTGAAATGACCTTTGGCCTCCTGAAGGCACGCTTTCACTGCCTTCACAAATTAAGGGTCAGCCCTGTTAGAGCATGTCATATTACTGTGGCTTGTGCTGTCCTCCACAATGTGGCCTGCCTGAGGAAGGAGAGGGCCCCCAGAGTGCCACCAGCCATGGACTGGGACAATCCGGCAATCTTCCCTGATGACGACAGTGGTCGGCTGCTGAGGGACCAATATGTGTTGAATTATTTTAGTTAGTATGTGTGCTTTCAATTTTGGTTAAATATGTCCTGCGGTGGCAGAGGAATTTGGGTTTTTTGGGTTCGTTTTTGACGAATTTGGCCTCTTATGATGTTTGTGCGGTATACTGTGTGTAATACAAGGCTGCAGGGAGGCTACTGCATCCATTCATTTGTCTGTTCAGTTGATGTGTATGGATTTGTCCTGCATTTATTTTAGTGTGCAGACATGCAGGGTGTGTTATATACAGACCTTTGAATGTGTATGTATCATTTTGTATAAAATGCTTGGATTCTGTGCTTTCCATCTTGTAGAGTCACTGTGACTTCAGTTTCGAAAGGAGCTGATGGTTTACCTGCTTTGTTTTGTCCTTATTCAATAAAGGAACATAATGTTACACATTGTGTTTTTATATTCATATGGAATGTGTATTTGTTTATATGACAGAGTACTAGGGCCACACTGAAGAAAAAGGATAAAGTCATAAATTTATGAGGCTGGTTCTTTCTGCAGAAAAGCTACATATTGTTTTTACAGTTTTGATACTTATGACAATGTGATACTTAATATTCTGGCACATCAGCATGTCTTTGTTTATGAAACCATACTGAAGTACAATTTCACGAAATGCCCCACATCTGTCATTTTAACAACTGTCCTCCTTTAAAACAACTGGTTACAATATTATGACTTGTTTTTTTTTTCCCCTCTGTGGCCCTAATATTCTATCATTTTATATATAGCCTTATAGTCTATGGGAAACTGTAAATTATCTAATGATAGCAACATCATCTAAAAATCATTTTTTATCCAAAATCATTGAAATTAATGATCACAAACGTTTAAATAATAACAGTGGGTCTAGTTATATGTGATAACAATGTATAGTGAGCAGTGAAATAACTATTGGTTTCCATTTGTGGTGACTGCTGACTGACATTAGGGATGAGATTAAATAGATCCTGGAATTTAGCCTGGTCTGGAGCAGGCTAGCTCCACAGAATAAATCTCCATGGTAATTTATACCATAACATATCCTCCTGCCCCCTATCCATCTTTAGTGCAACCGGATTACGGATCAATTGAGCCAGGATCACCAAGATATCCTGGCTTAATCCCTTATCCTAGTTTTGTGCAACAGGCCCCCTGATGGTACTTAATCCTTGTGTACATTTTTATTTCTGCAGATAACCAGTGCTTGACTTTGGGACAGAGTTCACCGGAGCGGAGTACTGGCATCTCAAATGTTCTACTGCTTGAGCTCTAAAATATTAGCTCAAAAGTAATGTGGGGTTCCTGCACCTAAACAGTACCGGCACCCAAAATGAGTACCAGAACCTATTTCAGTCCAAGTCAAGCACGGCACATTACAACAACAAAAAATCAAGTAAACCAAAGTGATGTATATTTTGGATGTTTTATTTGTTTTGCCAGTGTAAGCTCCATCTGACTGACATGAAGAACAAACAAAAACATTTTGTTGAAAGGCACATATTAGAAGATGGGTTTACTTGATATAGCAGGGTTAGAAGCTGTCCCACCCACTACTTAATGTCTGATTTATGCAGCATTATCTTTTTAAAAACCAACCCGTTTCTAAGGCAGAAATGGCCAACGAGGATGATGAGGTGAAAAATAACTCCTTTAGGACCTGTTATGGTAACTAAATTAAATTAAAAAACAGACCCGGGGTGAATCTCAAAGGTATTTTCCTTGATTCGGTCTTTCTTTGCATCCTCAAAACATCAGATCTTCTCCAATGCTCTCCTTGCTTGCAATTTACATTTTCAGGAGAAGGTGAGGAAAGAGCTCGCAAGGAATCGAGCAAAATACTTTTGAGATCCTTCCCCAGACAAAAAAATGTGCAAAGTTGTTTTGTACAAAACCAGTTAATCCCCTATGTGGGCGTTCATGCTAAATCCACCATACGCCAGGTATGCTGATATGACTAACAACTCTTGATCAAATCAAATCTAGACTAACTTCAGCACCACTTAAAATCCTGAATCACCTTTTATTACGTCTTCTTCTTACTTTCAACTTCATTTTAACCTCTGGTCATTAATACATATGAATCTCATTTAACAAAATCTCTGGTTTGTATTAAATACAATATCTTCATGAACTACAATGTGATCTGTTAGATAAGTGCTTAATACCAGAAGGGGAGAGTGGGGTAAGTTGAGCCTCCCTCGTCTCTAGGAAACCCCAAACAAAATGTATAATTTGACCAAATATTTAGGAAAATGTCATTTTATGGAGTCTGAAGGAAGAAACCACATGTAAAAAGTGATAAGCAAGTTAGGACAAAAAAAACAGATTTTCAGCAAGTCAAATGAATTTGAGGTTTCATGATGCTTGAATCTAAAACCAAAATGTTTGTCTTGGGGTAAGTGAATGTGTTTTCTTCCCAAGCATAATGCAAAGCATTATCACTGGGATATGTTAAAAAGTACTAAGTGTTTGTTAGGCGTTAAGCTTGGGGTAAAATATGATTAAAAGACAAACAGTGATTGTCATTGTGTTTGGAAATAAAGATAGACATGGTTTTAAAAAGGTAGTGGTAATATTTCATTCAGTACAGAAATGTGTTGGTGGCTTAAACCGGGGTAAGTTGTGCCAAGAGACATCTTGTCCAAAAACATAGTGATGTTTTCAAAACTAATTTTTACATGAATTCTGATTATTTCAAGGGATGTGCAACATCCTGAAATAATATATTTCCCTTTTCAGATTGATGCTGAATTAAATATTTACTCAACTTACCCCACTCTCCCCTATACACCTATTTCAGTATTCAAACATTGATAATACAATAATAATTAATAAATTAAAAGTACAAAGAAATGTCCAACACATTTAAAAAAAGAAAAGAAACTTCCTCTTAAAAAAGTGCCCAAACCCACAGTGGGAGGAGGTTGAGCATCAAGGAAAGTGTTTTACAAGTCTCGATTAAATGAAGACAAGTGTAAATAAAGTAAAAAGATGGCAAGTCCTCCCTTTAACGACATAAATGAAGGACGTTGCCTTTAAGAACACAAACAGTGAGGCTCATAGAGAGAGACTCATCTTTGTATACTGCTCCATTATAGTGTATGTGACAGCAGTGCTATTGAGGCTATCTCCATTTTAAAGTAGCTCATATTCTTCAGTGACTGATTGCTCCCAACTCGTGGGAGTCCCCACCCAGTTAACCACGTTAAAATGGTGGAAGCCCTAAATGGCACTGTCCATGCTAAAAACGGGTGATATCCATGCAGAGTCCTCTATCTCTATGGTGAGGCTTCATCAAAACTGTTTGATGTATCACACCCATTGTGTCAAATGTGTTGTGCATCAGATGTACAACCTGAGTGTGTACTAAGCCTTTCCTTGGCATCCTGGATGTTTTAACAGGAGAGACTCTTTTCAAAAGATTGAACTAAACCATTCAAACGCAACAGGTGCAGTTTTCCCAGATAAATAGAAACTCACTGAAACGCACTCACAGGTGATCCAAAATGGCATCCTTTCTTTCTCACCTCCTTTTTCCCCCTTCAGCCCTTGCTGGGACACCCCTGTCTCCACTCACAGACTTTTGCTGCGTTCAAAACAACTGGTAACTCAGAAATCTCAGACTTCCGACTTCAGTGCCTTCAAGACAACTGGGGTGGAAAAAGAGCTTTGACCTCGTTTTTTTCAGAGTTCCCATTTGTCTTGAAAGCACCATCTGTCACCATGCACACAATACAAGTTGCGTGTGTGCGCATGTTGAAGTTTATTGTCATGTGTCTTGTCCTGGAGGCAGAACGGAGCGATAGGCCAGCTGCAAAGTCAAAATGGGCTTTTTGGTCTTAATTTAAGGTTAGGGTTACGTTCAAAATTAGATTTTTTTTAATGCTCGCTAGTGACCAATGCAGCGCTGCCTCCAGAACAAGATTCATGAAAAAAAATGCTATCCTGCAGTGTGTACGCCCTGTAGTTAGGGTTTTAGTAAGAAACACAGCAGACTGGACATAGTTGTTCTGTCTAACCACTCTATGGAATAGATTATCAACAAACATAACAAAGAAAGAGGTTCATGAACCTGTGCACTCTGTGATAAGTTCTTTTTTAATTTGTTGAAATAAATATGGCGGAACTGAGAAGATTAAAATGTATTACCAGAATATTCCTTTTCCTTTGTCGGTTAGTTTTCCATAAGAATCATGAATCTGATTCAAGAATTCAATCAGAATTGACAAGAATCAACCACAGTGGAATAGCATGTTAAAACCTGAACAGCCAACCAGCTAGAGCCTAGTAACTCGGCCATCAACCCTGGTTAGAGGGCCTATTTCCTCCAGTCTCCATTGGAAACTATGGTTAGTGGATTGAGCTCATCGCCACGGCAACTAATCAGGATTTGTTAACGCTGCGAGTGTGTGATGTCACCAACTACAACACAGCCTTGTCAAGTCAAGTGTCAATATCATGTCACAAGATAACGCCACTGTCGTCATGGGCACTCCGATGACAGACTCTCTACACTTTGGTGTCTGCCTCTTCCCCCTTCAGGGGTTGTTTAAAGGTTGTGACGAGGTGCTTCTTTCTCTGCTCCTGGGGTTTCGGTTTCAGCTCTGTAGACCTAGAGGGCCGGTCGGGGGCGGAAGGGGGCACAGGGATTGGGCTCTTCTTCCTCGTGGCGGAGGTTGCGCGGCCACTGCGCCCGTTGAGGAGGCCCAGGGCCACGTCTTCAAAGTGGGACATGGGCATGCGCATTGCCTCGGCCATTTCATTACGAGTCACCGCCACAAACGAATCGTCATTGGCCAGGTCGCCAAGACCGCCAACCACTAAGACCTGACGGAGGACATGATACGTACATTGATATGATGTTTACTGTTACAAACATAGGGTCTCAGGGAGGAACCTGGCACAGAGGAAAAACATGGATTTACATATGTAGTTTAAATAACTGATTAACAATCTGTCAATCAGTATCAACGTACCTCTTTGATCAGCTGGTCAGCGGCAGGTGCAGACACAGAGCCTCCTGTGGCCCCTTCAGCTTCCTCTGTAGCCTCCCCTTTAGCTTGGGAACAGCTGGGGAGAGACTGGCTCTCACCGTATTTGAGGTCATAGGGGAACTGCAACAACAAAGACAACACTTACAGTTAGGACATTCATGGCACAACAGAATCATGACTCAGCTAAATTCAATCTGTTTTGCCTATGGCAGTGATGGGCAACTCCAGTCCTCAGGGTCCTGATTGGTGTTACACTTTTCCCCAGCCACAGCTAACACGACTGACTCCAATATTTAGCTAATATGATCTTCAGTTTAGAATGCAGTTTAGTTTAATCAGCGGTGTTTGCTCGGGATGGAGAAAATGTGTGACACCACTCTAGCCCGCGAGGACTGGAGTTGCCCATCCCTGGTCCATTTAGTGTTTAAATGGGTTGTATGGGGTCTTCAATCTGGTGTGTATTATGTTACCTGAGTGATGTCTGTTCTGATTGGTTTCTGACTGATCTCAGAGAAGTGTCTGCTATCTACAGGAGACAGACAGAAGAACACAGTTATTTATTGTAGGACACAAGAATGACTAAAGAGTATCCAACAGTATGTCAAATATCATGCAGGGTGATGATGATCAGCAGATAGTAGGATTGATTAGGTGAATAGGGCCGGGATTCAATTCCTAGCGCAGCGCACTAGACAGCCGGCAATGTGGCTTTTCAGGGCATTTTTCGGGGAGATCATATTCAGAGGAAACACTGTGCATGTCAGCTCAAGTGGAGGTGACCTTTGACTGTCAGCCACGCTATAACACGGCCCTTACGCAGATTAAATCCCGACCTAGGCTGATGTTGAACTGACCTGGAGAGCTGCGCTCTGTGTCCACTCTGGAATGGTGCCTTCTCACTTTCGGACTCTCCTCTCTCTCATAAGAAAACCTATAAACATAAAAAAATCTATATATAATCAGGTAAGCCATGTATCTTACACATACCAGCAAGCAAAGTGTACCGTATCACCCAAATAGTGCTGAATTTGCAAAAGAAGATCATTGATTGATTGGATTCGTACAGTGCTTTTCCAGGTTCTCAAAGTGCTTATTAATCTTGGGCCTCCATTCATTCGTTTCTGTGGCAGCAAATGCAGCTTTGGTGGTGCAACAAGCACTCTACTCATAGATTGTTGTAGCTGTTGTGTTTGGTTGAGGTCAGTAACAGTACTCAATTAGCCTGGGGACGACATTACTTACGCGTTGTTGTTGCTGTTGTGTATGGTGGGGGTCAGGGGAAAGAACTCTGTATTGGGGAGGAAGACGGAGTCTGAGCGACTGAGGGGCAACTCAGCCTCCTCGGGGCGGTTCTCTGATAGCTGTAGGGGACGCTGGCTAGCCATGTGGGAGGGCGAGACACTGCTGGTCTCTGTGGAGAACGGGTCTGAATAGTCCCCGAACAGACCGCCCTGCCGCTGCACAACCAAACACAAACACTGTGGTTAAAACAACCCAGGCACATCTAAACTCAGCAAAAAAATAAACGTCCTCTCACGTCCTCTCAAACTTAACATGTGTAAATATTTGTATGACCATAACAAGATTCAACAACTGAGACATAAACTGAACAAGTTTCACAGCCATGTGACTAACATAAATGTAATAATGTGTCCCTGAACAAAGGGGGGGTCAAAATCAAAATTAACAGTCAGGACTATCTGGTGTGGCCACCAGCTGCATTAAGTACCGCAGTGCATCTCCTCCTCATGGACTGCACCAGATTAGCCTCTTCTTGCTGTGAGATGTTACCCCACTCTTCCACCAAGGTACTTGCAAGTTTCCGGACATTCCTGGGGGGAATGGCCCTAGCCCTCACCCTCCGATCCAACAAGTCCCAGACATGCTCAATGGGATTGAGATCCGAGCTCTTCGCTGGCCATGGCAGAACACTGACATTCCTTTCTTGCAGGAAATCATGCATAGAACGAGCAGTATGGCTGGTGGCATTGTCATGCTGGAGGGTCATGTCAGGATGAGCCTGCAGGAAGGGTACCACATAAGGGAGGAGGATGTCGCCCCTGTAATGCACAGAGTTGAGATTGCCTGCGATGACAACAGGCTCAGTCCGATGAGGCTGTGACACACCTCCCCAGACCATGACGGACCCTCTACCTTCAAATCGATCCCGCTCCAGAGTACAGGCCTCGGTGTAACGCTCATTCCTTTGACGATAAACACGAATCCGACCATCACCCCTGGTGAGACAAAACCGAAACTCGTCAGTGAAGAGCACTTTTTTGCCAGTCCTGTCTGGTCCAGCAACCGTGGGTTTGTGCCCCTAGGCGACGTTGTTGCCGGTGATGTCTGGTGAGGACCTGCCTTACAACAGGCCGACAAGGGTTAGGGTTAGCCTATTGCGGACTGATGTAGGAGTTGTGCGTTCCTGGTGTAACTCGGGCAGTTGTTGTTGCCATCCTGTACCTGTCCCGCAGGTGTGATGTTCGGATGTACCGATGCTGTGCAGGTGTTGTTACACGTGGTCTGCCACTGCGAGGATGATCAGCTGTCCGTCCTGTCTGCCTGTAGCGCTGTCTTAAGTGTCTCACAGTACTGACATTGCAATTTATTGCCCTGGCTACATCTGCAGTCCTCAAGCCTCCTTGCAGCATGCGAAAGGCACGTTCACGCAGATGAGCAGGGACCCTGGGCATCTTTCTTTTGGTGTTTTTCAGAGTCAGTAGAAAGACCTCTTTAGTGTTCTAAGTTTTAATAACTGTGACCTTAATTGCCTACCGTCTATAAGCTGTTAGTGTCTTAACGACCGTTCCACAGGTGCATGTTCATTAATTGTTTGTGGTTCATTGAACAAGAATGGGAAACAGTGTTTAAACCCTTTACAATGAAGATCTGTGAAGTTATTTGGATTTTTACGAACTATCTTTGAAAGACAGGGTCCTGAATAAGGGACGTTTATAAGTTTATCTATCCTGCTCTGATTAAAGATAAAGACTGTGACAGGCTACATTAAATATATGTACAGTGCATTCAGAAAGTATTCAGACCCCTTTATTACGTAACAGCCTCATTCTAAAAAATATTCTCTCAATCTACACACTGTACTCCATAATGACAAAGTGAAAAATGTTTTTTTATTTGCACATTTCTTAAAAATAAAAAACAGAAATACCTTATTTACATACAGTACCAGTCAAAAGTTTGGACACACCTACTCATTCAAGGGTTTTTCTTTATTTTTACTATTTTCCACACTGTAGAATAACAGTGAAGACATCTACACTATGAAATAACACATATGGAATCATGTAGTAACCAAAAAAGGTATAAACAAATCAAAATCGATTTTAGATTTGAGATTCTTCAAAGTAACCACCCTTTGCCTTGACAGCTTTGCACACTCTTGGCATTCTCTCAACCAGCTTCATGAGGAATGCTTTTCCAACTGTCTTGAAGGAGTTCCCACATATGCTGAGCACTTGTTGGCTGCTTTTCCAACTCATCCCAAACCATCTCAATTGGGTTGAGATCGGGTTATTGTGGAGGCCATGTCATCTGATGCAGCAGTCCATCACTCTCCTTGGTAAAATAGCCCTTACACAGCCTGGAGATGTGTTTTGGGTCATTGTCCTGTTGGGAAAAAAATGATAGTCGCACAAAGCGCAAACCAGATGGGATGGCGCATCGCTACAGAATGCTGTGGTAGCCATGCTGGTTAAGTGTGCCTTGAATTCTAAATAAATCACGGACAATGCCACCAGCAAAGCACCCCCACACCATCACACCTCCTCCTCCATGCTTCACGGTGGGAACCACACATGCAGAGATCATCCGTTAACCTTCTCTGTGTCTCACAAAGACACGGCAGTTGGAACCAAAAATTGTCAAAGGACAGATTTCCACCGGTCAAATGTTCATTGCTCATGTTCTTAGCCCAAGCAAGTCTCTTCTTATTATTGGTGTCCTTTAGTAGTGGTTTCTTTGCAGCAATTTGACCATGAAGACCTGATTCACGCAGTCCAAGCTAAAACCAAGCCATGAGGTCAAATTGTCCGTAGAGCTCCAAGACAGGATTGTGTCGAGACACAGATCTGGGGAAGCTTACCAAAAACAATCTGCAGCATTGAAGGTCCCCAAGAACACAGCGGCCTCCATCATTCTTAAATGGAAGAAGTTTGGAACCACCAAGATTCTTCCTAGAGCTGGCCAAACTGAGCATTTGGGGGAGAAGGGCCTTGGTCAGAGAGGTGACCAATAACCCAATGGTCACTCTGACAGAGCTCTAGAGTTCCTCTGTGGAGATGGGATAACCTTCCAGAAGGACAACCATCTCTGCAGCACTCCAACAAGCGGGCCTTTATGGTAGTGGTCAGATGAAAGCCACTCCTCAGTAAAAGGCACATGACAGCCCGCTTGGAGTTTGAAAAAAGGCATCTAAAGGACTCTAAGACCATGAGAAACAAGATTCTCCAGTCTAGTGAAACCAACATTGAACTCTTTGGCCTGAATGCCAAGCTTCACATCTGGAGGAAACCTGGCACCAATTTTTCAGCGGCAGGGACTGGGAGACTAGTCAGGATAGAGGGAAAGTACAGAGATCCTTGATGAAAACCTGCTCCAGAGCGCTCAGGACCTCAGACTGGGGCGAATGTTCACCTTCCAACACGCCAATGACCATAAGCACACAGCCACGATAATGCAGGAGTGGCTTCGGGACAAGTCTTTGAATGTCCTTGAGTGGCCCAGCCAGAGCCCGGACTTGAACCCGATCAAAAATCTCTGGAGAGACCAGAAAATAGCTGTGCAGCGATGCTCCCCATCCAAACGAACAGAGCTTGAGAGGATCTGTAGAGAAGAATGGGAGAAACTTCCCAAATACAGGTGTGCCAAGCTTGTAGCATCATACCCAAGACGACTCGAGGCTGTAATCACTGCCAAAGGTGCTTCAACAAACTACTGAGTAAAGGGTCTGAATACTAACGTAAATGTGATATTTCCGTTAATTTTTTTTGCAAAAATATCTAATAACCTGTTTTTGCTTTGTCATTATGGGTATTGTGTGTGGATTGATGAGGGGAAAAATATTTAATCCATTTTAAAATACGGCAGTAACGTAACAAAATGTATTTAAAAAATCAAGGGATCTGAATACTTTCCGAATGCACTGTATATATACAATATGTTATGATATTGTTTTTAACGTCCTTTTTGTTTATGGTGTGTTGGAACCATATTTACTTCCCCAGATGGGATCATAAAGTTTGCTAAACTAAAGGAAAGTGCTCCGTCTGTGTCTCACCCTGTAGATGCCTTCCTCCAGAGACTCCTCCATGGCTCTCTCCATCTCATCCTCATTCAGCAGGTCTCCTGAGATGGCCCTGTGGAGCTGTGGAGCTGCCTCCTCCTCTATACTCCTCAGACCAGCCTGGGGAGGAGAGGGAGGAAATGGGAGAGGGACAAACAGAGGAGGAAGATGAGAAAAGAGAGGGCAGAGAAAAGAGAGGGTGAGAACAATAAGGATGAATTTCAGATGACCAAAGTGAGGAGAGAAACAAACATGGAGGGTAAAAGAGAAAGAGAGGTAGAGATTACAGTAGAGTTTGAGATGTTCGACACAAGCAGAGGATGATTTGAGGATGTTTTTGAAGCCTAAAGATGGTGTGCAGAAAGGTGTACATCCAAACGAGCGTTGATTGGTGTCAATTGGAATTGAATTCACTCAATTCAGGAAGTGATTTGAATTCTAAATAGAAAAATGCTTTAAATAAATAGTTTCTCTTTTTCAGATTATTGAGAAGTCATTAGAAATATATGCACTTTTTTCAGTTGAATTCCTGAATTGACAGACTTCAATTCCAATTGACCACAAACGTGCTATACAACAATGTGAGGGACTCACCTGCATCTCTGGAGCACTCCCATTAGCACTCTTCTTGGTGGGCCGGTAGCCATAGTACTCCTCTTGACGCTTCATAAACTTACGGAAATGATCCTGGATCAGGAAGGTGGCGTAGAACTTTCCCACCGTCACCTCGTCATCTAGGACAGAGCCCAATAAAACAAAGTGTCAAAACCCAAACAGAGCTAACTGGAGGCAATTGTCTATGTCGTGGTGAACGGAAATCCATCACAACACCCCTGGTAAACACAATCCGTCTCGAAGGACCAAGATGAAAAGTCACATAGGAAAGATGTTTGAAAGAGTCAACAGATCAGATCAACTTTGCTGACCAGGGTTCATCTTAGCATGCTGCTACATTCTAGGGGCTTTTGTACATGACCTTTCAGTTAGGTAGGGTTCATGTAGGGGTCACAGTGAAATGCTCACCTCCGATTGGTGGGATGACCTGGTCCAGCAGTTTCATACTGGTGCGTTTCCAGATCTTCTTTATAATGGCTCTCAACTCTTCATTAGCCTGCTCAAAGTTACCTAGTCAACATAAGACAGGAAAAACAAAGTATTACATAAAAACACAAACATAAACATGGAATATTATTTATGGTGTCAGACGGGCGCAGTGCTAGAGACAAGACACCTTCGACACCTTCAGTCTTTATCTTGAGGGCAGTCCTGACCAGGGCAAAAAGGGTGGCATTGAAGGTGACTGTGCCATCGCTGTTCAGGGGCATGTTCATGGATATTAAACGCTGTTGTCAGGGAGAAGAGGGGAACGAGAGAGAGTGGACACCAGTGAGAAGATGTACTGTACACATTATCAGGCACCAAACCACATCTGTGGTACATGGCAATGGTACCCATTTAAATGGCAATCCATTTCATCCAAATAACATGACTTACCTTGCAGGCTGAGCGATGCGGACAGAATTTCCCAAAGCCTAGCGGAGGCTGGATCCTTCGCAGTAGTGTTACCACGTCCAGATGTTTTATACGCCCCCTGCAGGACAAGAGGACAAAATACACTTAGGCACATTGATTTAGAGAGAGGAGCTATATATTAGCTTTGGGTACCAAGACTTAGAGCATCAACTACATACAGATGTCATGTGAAACTCCTACCAACATTAACTTATTGTGGATTGAAAGGTAATGCCATGGGGCATTGTCCCTGCATTCTTGACAGAGGACTAGTCTCTTTAGTGACATAAATAGCTGACCAGCGCACGCAAAACTTGGATCTGGGTTCAGAGATGACTCACGTGGCATCCGGGTCGTACTCGGCCCAGATCTTCTTGAACTCATCCAGATGGTGAGGACCCAGGATGGACCAATCACGTGTCAGGTAGTCAAAGTTGTCCATGATCACAGCCACGAATAAGTTGATGATCTGAGATGGGAGAGAAAGATAACTTAAGACAACAACAATACTTCCTGGAAGAGAAGAGAGGAGAGGAGAAAGGACTACTGACCAGGAAGGCACACAGCATATAGAAGGACATAAAGTAGAAGACAGCGAAGCTGGCTCCACAGGTGTACTCCTCCCCAGGTAGGAAGTCAGACTTGGGGTCACACTTCTTGCCGTACATACTGGCCACCATCACTTCCTGCCACGCCTCCCCTGTCGCACAACTGTTGGGAGAATACAGAGGGCATCGGATTCAGTTAGGACAATAGGACAATACAGCTTCCCGTACATACTAGCCAGCATCTCTTCCTGCTACGCCTCTCCTGTAGCACAACTAGTGTATTCAATAGGCCAAATCACTACATCACAGATGGTGTTTTTACCAAGTATATTTCTATCTGAAAGTTCTGTTGCACCCTCCCATAGACACACAGGCACCTCAGTGGTGGATATACAGTATGTGTGAACTCTAACCTTACCTCTGACTGACTCGTTAAATAAGGTTAAATAAAAAATATAAAAAATCCACTCTCTCGATCTGACTGACTGACTCACCGGAATAGCAGCAGGACAGCTTGGGGGAATGTCTGGAAGTTGTTGTTGCGGTTGATCTGTGTGCCATCCACTAAGGCTATCTTTCCAAACACCTGAAAGGGGAGACTCAAGGGTAAGTGGACCCATAGTGTGTATGTACTTAAAAATATTCAGTTCACTCCTAAAAGTTGACCTGCATCCCGATGACTGCGTAGATGAAGAAGAGCATGACGATCAGAAGAGCCACGTAGGGTAGAGCCTGCAGAACAAACACACATTGAGTCATCCCAACCAGTGATATCCAGTGATATTTACTTAAACTACCATCAGTTCCATACATGGTTGCTGCAACCCAGTAGGAATTGGCTCCAGAACCACCAGTTGGACCCGACCTTCCATTTGGGTCTCGTGTTTCCCTACCCCAAGTTTTGCTCATCACTCTGCTGTTTACGAAAATTGAGGTTAGGGAAACACTGACTGGTACTGACCTGGAAGGACTTGATGAAGGTCCACAGCAGGTTACGGATGCCCTCTGACCTGTTTAGTAGTTTAACCAAACGCATCACACGGAACAGACGGAAGAATGTGATGGACACTCTGGCATTCTCAGAATCCTTTAGGTGAATAAAAACACATTGGTTTTAATTGTCATTCATTGTCATTCATTCATATCAATGGTATAATTACAGAGTAACTTTGTCAGACTAATACATTTGTAATTGAAAACAATACAACAACAAAAATACTGTCTTACCGCAATGGCCTGCATAGGGTTTGTCTGCTGAAATACAATCAGAGATCGATCATATTAGCCGCAGACGTTATTGTTGCGTTAGTGGATAATTCTATGAATTAGTAAATGTTTATAGATTTAGCATGAATGTGTGTTCATCTCTACAAAACGTCAGGAGGGGGGGAAGTTATGATACACAGTTATTAATAGATACATTCAGCATGCCAAATACAAAATAAACTTCCAAGGCCTACTATAAATGTAGACACAAACATCAGTACTTAACGTGTTGATGACATTAAATCAGTTAGTTAGCGTTAGACACTCTCAGAGAAGAGCCATACAGTTACAAACCATGTCAAGGGAATACTGACCAAATCCTTGATGCAATTCTATGGTAAGCAATGTCTAACCCAATGTCTAATTAGCTCCTAGTGCAACAAGATGCCCCATAGGCTGGGTCCGCTATCTCTCTGTAAGGGCGCATCCAGCTAGGGCCTCACGGGCACAGTAACAGACAACTAGAGTAGTGCTCACAGTGCTCAGCACACAGCAAGAAGGCCCATGCAGATACAGATGCAGTGTAAAGTGATATTTACAGCACAGCCATGGAGACAGTACAGTCCTCCACTAGAGGCCAAGGCAGCCTGGAGAGAGGGGGAGTGAGAGAGAGAGGGAGGAGAAGAGGAGGAAGGGGGGGGGGGGGTTAGACAGGTGGATGGAGGTGAGGGAACACTGGAGATGTTTATCGGTGACAGTTCAGAGGGGAGAAAACACAGGAGTGCGTGTTGGATGAAGACAGAAACAAACGAAACCTGGTGCTTCACCGAGTGAAAGGAGAGGGGGAAATAAAGACATGAAAACAAGGTGATGTTCAAAAATGCTGTAGTATTTCCTGTCATAGCCTCACTTCACTGAACTCAACTGGACGAGATGATACCGACGATAGAATATTAGTCCATGGCGCAATATTAAATCAACATGTAACATAGACATTCCAATGGAAGGGAGTGGAGATCATGTGGGGCGTGGAGGGGCGTGTGTCTGACAGTGGTACTAACCAGGTCCTGCTGTGAACTAGTGCTGCTTCCCACAGCCTGCTGCTGTGAAGCCAGGAGTTTGTGTTTCTGGGTCACAGTTATGAATACGTTGAATAAACACAATCACATTGCATGGGAGCGTCTTATAAAAGATCACACCAGATTCACGTTCAGTTGGGAGAAAACATTCGGAAACATTTATTGTTGCAAGACGTTCTGCTACCACCGTACGACTTGCATAGGTTTACAAACGTAGCTGCCGCTGTTCTGTGTACTCACGTCGACCTCACTCAGGATGACATCGACAACACTGCCGATGACGATGAGGAAGTCAAACACGTTCCACGGGTCTCCAAAGTAGCCCTGGGATAACACAGATTACACAGGGGCATGGAGAAAAAACGATTCTGGAAAACGAAGAACTCCCAGCATACTTAAAAAGACCCACTAAACATTCTACAGTAAACATTCCTGCCAGCCCAGAGCCTGGGCCTGCGCCTAACCCTACCTTAGCTTTGAAGGCAATGAGTTTTAGTATCATCTCCACCGTGAAGAGGACAGTGAAGATCATGTTCAGAGTGTCAGACAGCTTGGTCACATGGGCTGACTGGTTACAGTGCTGCATGGTGGAAATACACAACAAACCCATTGAGGAAATAGCATAACAGCATTTTGACTATTTAATACCTGCAAAATATCTGCCATGAGGAACAAAGAGACAAAACACCAATTAGTGCTACAAAGATCGGAATTGGGCTGCCTGTGTAAACGCAGCCAGATGCGTTGAGCACGAACAGAATAGAATGGATGTGTTCTAGATTTACCTGCATGCCGAGACACAGCGTGTTGAGCATGATGAGGAAGAACATGGCGTACTCAAAGTAGCAGGAGGTGACTATGTACCACATGTTGTACTGATAGTGGTTCTTAGGGATATAACACCGCAGAGGCTTGGCCTTCAGAGCATACTGCACACACTGACGCTGAGGAGAGAGAAGTGAAGTCAAGGCAGTAAAGCCCCCGTATCTGTTAAATAGTAACAGGCCAAATGACGTAAACTTGGATTTTTGCGTAAATCATGCATTGAGCAGCGCATGGAATATTTACATGGACATTTCTGTCAAGCACACAGATCTCAAAGAGAGTACTTGCAGATAAGAATACTCTGTGACTCCGTCAGGCTGTCGATCACAAAGAGTTAAGAACACATCGATATGCTTCGCCAGCTTACCTGGTTCTTGTCGAGCTCACAGTTCTTATACTCAGACTCTCCCTGCTCCTGGAAGGTGACGATGACAAAGCCGACGAAGATGTTCATCATGAAGAAGGCGATGAGGATGAGGTAGACGATGAAAAAGATGGAGATATCCACACGGTTGTTGTAGACTGGGCCCATATCCTCCCTGTCTGAGTCTATGGCTTTATACAACAGCCTGGGAGAGGGGAGGGAGGGAGAGAGGGAGTGAAGGAAGGAAGGAAGGAAGGAAGGAAGGAAGGAAGGAAGGAAGGAAGGAAGGAAGGAAGGAAGGAAGGAAGGAAGGAAGGAAGGAAGGAAGGAAGGAAGGAAGGAAGGAAGGAAGGAAGGAAGGAAGGAAGGAAGGAAGGAAGGAAGGAAGGAAGGAAGGAAGGAAGGAAGGAAGGAAAAAGAAGGAGCAATAAAAGGAGAGAGAGAGAAAAGAGTAAAAAATACTTTGTTAGAAGAACATGAAAGAGGGATTCATTTAATAATGGCTATATGTCTTGCAGTACTTAGTCTGGAATCCAAACTGAATATTGCTCAGTGTCACTACTGTTTCACTTCACTGATCTAGCCTGGAACCATTCAATACAATGAAGACATGTCCAGTTCCAGGCTGAATCAGCACAGTGAAACAACAGTGAAACGGTGACACTCGAACGAGAGTTGTGGTCAATTCCATTTAAACTCTAAATTCTAAATGTTCTTCACAGAAAACCATCGTGGAGAATTGGAATTTCAGTTTCAGTTCCTGAATAGGAGTTGAAATGGAATTGAGCCCCAACCCTGATTCAGCCAGTTCGCCTTCCAGGCTGGTTAACTCACTGTGGCCACCCTTCGAACGTGGACACGGTAAACAGAGCCAGCATGCCGTTGAGGACGTTGTCAAAGTTAAAGTCACTGTTGATCCACTCCCTGTGGGCCAACACCATCTCCTGAAGACTGTTCTCCTGGTGCTTCAGGAACACACCCCTGGGGGGAGAGATGTAGTATTTCGATCATCAATGTCAATGAAGTTGGATTGAATTGAGAGAGAAAGGGAGGGCGGACAAGGAAGGGAAGGAAGCGAGAAAGAGGGAGAGGAGGATGGGAGGAGAGGATGGGGTTGGAGAAAAGGGAGTAATTCATAATAATGCCCAATGGAATGAATAAGGGAGAGTTAAAGAGACTGATAATAAAGCTGTCTTACCGGCACGTGACCTCTGTCATTTTGGAGGGGTCTGAGCAAGTGTAGAATTTACCCTGAGGAGAGCACAACATAATCATGAGCTAAGTGATATAGTAATAGTAATGCACAACCTTTACAGTTTCCACTACGTATTTAGAGTAATTTGAAATATGATTACTAGCAACCCTAACCCTTAACCACAATCCTAACCCTAACCTCAACCTTAACCCTAACCCTAACTTCATGTCCACATCCCCGTCCACCCTAACCACAACCATAACCCTAGCTTCATGTCCACATCCCGGTTCAACCCTAACCCCAACCACAACCACAACCCTAGCTTCATGTCCACATCCCGGTTCAACCCTTAACCCCAACCACAACCACAACCCTAGCTTCATGTCTATATCCCTGTTCAACCCTAACCACAACCATAACCCTAGCTTCATGTCCACATCCCCGTTCAACCCTAGCCCCATCCACAACCATAACCCTAGCTTCATGTCCACATCCCCGTTCAACCCTAGCCCCAACCACAACCCTAACCCTAGCTTCATGTCCACATCCCCGTTCAACCCTAGCCCCAACCACAACCCTAACCCTAGCTTCATGTCTATATCCCTGTTCAACCCTAACCACAACCCTAACCCTAGCTTCATGTCCACATCCCCGTTCAACCCTAGCCCCAACCACAACCCTAACCCTAGCTTCATGTCCACATCCCGGTTCAACCCTTAACCCCAACCACAACCACAACCCTAGCTTCATGTCTATATCCCTGTTCAACCCTAACCACAACCATAACCCTAGCTTCATGTCCACATCCCCGTTCAACCCTAGCCCCATCCACAACCATAACCCTAGCTTCATGTCTATATCCCTGTTCAACCCTAACCCCAACCACAACCACAACCCTAGCTTCATGTCCACATCCCCGTTCAACCCTAGCCCCAACCACAACCCTAACCCTAGCTTCATGTCCACATCCCCGTTCAACCCTAGCCCCAACCACAACCCTAACCCTAGCTTCATGTCCACATCCCCGTTCAACCCTAGCCCCAACCACAACCATAACCCTAGTGTGGACGGACCACTAGAGGGCAGGCTGGGCTCATGGATAGTTGCCCAACGGAGCCTGGGAGACGAGGTAACCAGAGTCAATTAAGCACAGCTGACGGTACTAATGAGATACTCTCCTTCCCCTATAAAAGAGAGAATGGAACCAGCAGAGAAGGGGGAAAACTATCTCTGGAAGATGGCCACCGAGAGAGAAGCTGTGCTGAAAGAACCACTAAGACGGTGACAAAACCGTGATTTATGTTTGTTGTAGTTTAAAGATTATCCTATTGTGTTCTTGTTTCATCTGGAGAAGAAGATGTGTGTTTTTCCTTGGAAGATTTTTCATTGATTATGTTTGAATGTTTTTGTTGACAAAATACTCTCAATAGAGAACCGTGTTCAATCAGAAAAACCTTTTTCCTGACTCGTTTATTCCACCTTCCCGCTTTAGAGTGACGCCTAAATACTTGGTACGCTCACATTGGTGGAGGATGCGGGCATTAGGTGGACGAGTGACACAAGGATAAGTGAGTAAATCAAGATTCTACCAGTAGACCCGGAGGAACCATTCAAGAACGATGGATAACGCCCTACTACAACAATTGTTCACAGCACAGCAGACAACCATAGAACTCCTGCAACAACAGCTGAGCCGACTAGAAGAACCTAGAGTTAAGCCAAGAGCGGCTGCTCACGCCATCTTACCTCGTCTCTCCAAGGAGGATGATATTGAGGCCTTTCTCATGACCTTCGAAAGGACGGCCACCTTGGAAGAGTGGCCGCCCACAGAATGGGCGAGCGCATTAGCCCCTCTTTTGACCGGGGTGGCTCAGGAAGCCTATTTTGACCTGGATTCCCGCGAAGCTGCAGACTATGGGCGACTAAAAGCCGAGATCCTGTCCCGGTACCAGCTGACTGCCAGAGATAGGGCTGTAAAGTTCCATCAATGGACCTATACAGCTGATCAACCCGTCCGTGCCCAGATCTTCGCCTTAATACGACTGACGAAACAGTGGCTAGAACCTGGAAAGGGAGTAGGACATGTGATAGAGACTCTCGTAGTGGACAAGATATTGAGAGAATTACCCAGTGACTTAAAAAGGGTTGTGGGGCAAGCCAACCCGTTGTCAGCCGACGACATAGCCCAGGCGGTGGAAACATATCGGTCTACAGGGGAGTTGTTAAAAAGTGACAAGGAGGAACGGAAGGAGTCTTGCAATCCCGTACCACGACTCACCCCGGCGCGCTCGCCACCGAAACGCCCAAGCCCCTCCCGGAGGTGGGAGAAGTCAGCCACCACACAGCAGGGTCGGTGTTATAAATGTCAGTCTCCCAACCATTATGCCCCACAATGTCCTAGCAAGGATGAGCCCATGGTCACGGAGTCATCACTGCCTACCCCCACACATCCCGTTTTGAGGGGGCAGGATCAACACTGTTGGTTAGCAGAGATAGCCCCAGCCTCAGAGATTCCTGGACTCGAAGGACAAGATGTGGTAGCTATTCTCGACTCGGGAAGTATGGTTACGTTAGTAGAGGAGCGGATGGTGACCTCCGCAACACTGCTACCAGACAAAGTAGCCGTATCCTGTATCCATGGAGACACCCACTATTACCCCACTGTGAATCTGCCTATTCTCACTCCAAAAGGAAGGTGTACAGTCAGGGCCGGGAAAGTGCCGCAGCTGAAGGTGCCATTATTGATCGGGAGAGACTGTCCCTTATATAAGGAGCTTCGGCAGATGACGTTATGCACAGGAAGAAGGGGGACAGGAAAGAAGAGAAAATCCAAGCCCGAGGTAGTAGTCCTACAAGCAGACGTAGCCGCGTCCTCGTCCTCTGCAGCAGAGGAAGAAATAGCGACCCAACGTTTACGACAGATATTCCAAGAAACCACAGATGAAGACACATGTGAAGGGCTATACACAACGCAGGAAGGAAGGAGCAACCAGGCGCTAAGGGATATATTTGAAGCTCCATCCGAGGAGGGAACCTGGAAGGGATTCTCCTCGGTCACCCCTGATGGGGATGTGGAACCAACCTCCACATCCCTCTACCGAGGTCGACCTGCCCCAGGAATTAAAGGGACAGTTCGGCACCTCGCAGCATAGAGACCCAGACCTAAGGCAGGCCATGAGGAAGGTGAATGTGATCGACGGGAGGAACGTCGACGGATCAGGTGAGCCCCCTCTTCCTTACTATGCAATCAGGCGGGGTCTCTTATACTGGGTCGTACGACGAAGGGGGGAAAACCAGGAATTACTAATGGTGCCTAGGCCATACAGGGATACAGTTCTACAGTTAGCCCATTCCCACGTCCTAGGAGGACACCTGGCACGAGACAAGACTATTGACAGAATCATGCAGAGATTCTATTGGCCCCGGGTCACCCGGGATGTGGCCAGGTATTGTAGGACGTGTGATCAATGTCAATGTACAGCCCCACGGCCACACCTACGTAACCCTTTGATTCCTCTCCCCATCATAGAGACTCCCTTTGAACGCATAGCTATGGACCTCGTAGGACCCCTCCCAAAATCCGCCAGAGGACACGAGTACATCCTAGTGGTTATAGATTACGCTACCAAGTTCCCTGAGGCCATACCCCTGCGTAACATGTCGTCAAAGGGAATTGCCAAGGAGTTATTCCTGATGTTCTCTCGTGTGGGCCTCCCCAAGACTATCTTGACTGATCAAGGAACCCCGTTCATGTCCCGGTTGATGAAGGACTTGTGTCGGTTATATCAGGTTCAACAGATACGTACAAGCATATTCCACCCTCAAACAGACGGGTTGTGTGAACGCTTGAACAAAACAATAAAAAGCATGTTGAGAAGGGTGGTGTCCCGAGACGGGAAAAACTGGGACATGCTTCTCCCACACTTAATGTTTGCCCTGCGAGAAGTACCCCAGGCATCCACTGGATTCTCTCCGTTTGAATTGCTCTATGGCAGACCCTGTCGAGGAATCCTTGACTTAGCCAAGGAGACCTGGGAGACCCAACCATGCCCCTTTCGATCCACAATAGAACACGTTACCCTGATGAGAGACCGCCTGTCAGCAGTGTGGCCCATAGTCAAGGAGCATATGGAGAAGGCCCAAAGGACCCAAGGCCGGGCCTATGATAAGTCTGCGACCCCCCGTGAGTTCACCGTGGGAGAGAAAGTGATGGTGCTTGTGCCCACGGCCGAACATCGCTTGCTGGCGCAGTGGAGGGGCCCTACGAGGTAATGAAAAGGGTCTCACCGGTCAATTACCTCATCAAGCAACCTGACAGGAGGAAGAAGGTCCAAATCTATCACATAAACCTGCTGAAGACATACCATGGACGAGAGGAGGAGGTGGCTTTGATCGCCTTGGAGGGCAAATGAAAAGAGGAGGCTCTACCACAGGTGCGCCGTGGCCAAACTCTCCTACCGGAGCAGTCAAGACAGCTAGACAAGCTGATTATGAACTTCCGAATATTCTCTCCATTCCCAGGACAAACAGATGTCCTGTTCCACCATATCCACACTGAACCCGGCAAGAAGGTGCATATCCGCCCTTACAGGATTCCTGAGGCTCGCAGAGTCATCGCTAAGAAAGAGGTGAGGGAGATGTTGAGGATGGGCGTGATCGAGCCCTCGACGAGTGAGTGGTCCAGTCCCATAGTCCTGGTCCCCAAATCCGATGGTAGTATGAGACTCTGCAACGACTTTAGGGGCGTGAATGCCATCTCTACATTCGATCCGTATCCCATGCCCCCGTGGATGAACTCTTGGAGCGCTTAGGAAAGGCCAAGTTCATCACTACCCTGGATTTGACGAAGGGATACGGTGGCTCCGGAGGATCGCCCAAAGACTGCCTTCGCCACTCCAGAGGGGCTTTTCCAGTATGTGAGGATGCCCTTCGGACTGCCGCTGCAACCTTCCAACGCCTCATGGATGCCATTCTACGGCCCCATCAAGAGTATGCAGCGGCGTACATAGAGATGTGGTCATCCACAGCGAGGACTGGGACAGTCACCTCCTGCGATTACGGGCGGTGCTCGTGAGTTTGGAAGCAACAGGGTTGACAGCCAATCCAAATAAATGCTGCCTGGGTTTGTCGAAGCGGAATACCTGGGGTACACCGTGGGGAATGGGAAAATACGCCCACAGGCAGAGAAGACCAGGGCAATTCGTGACTGGCCTCGACCCCGGACCAAGCGAGACGTTCGGGCCTTCTTAGGGATAACAGGATATTATCGCCGTTTTATCCCGGGATATGCAACCATTGCCAACCCCCTCACAAACCTCATCAGGAAAAACCTGCCAAACCAGGTAGAGTGGAAAGACGAGACGGAAGAGGCCTTTCAATTGTTAAAAGATGGCCTGTGTTCTGATCCCGTTCTACAGGCTCCGGACTTCTCACAAGAGTTCATTGTGCAGGTCGACGCCTCGGATACAGGGCTCGGGGCCGTACTAGCTCAGGGTAAAGGTGAAGCAGAGAAGCCGATTCTCTTCATTAGTAGGAAACTCAGCGATCGGGAACAGAGGTATGCGACCGTAGAGAAAGAGGCCTTAGCCATCAAGTGGGCCCTCGATTATCTCCGGTACTACCTACTGGGTCGGAGGTTTGCATTAGTTACTGACCATGCGCCCCTCACGTGGATGGCTGGTAAGAGAAACAATAACAACAGAATAGCCAGATGTCTTTACAACCGTTCTCTTTCCATGTCATCCACAGGGCCGGATCGAGGAACGGGAATGCAGACGCGCTGTCCCGACGCGACCAAGACGGTGCGTCTGGCGCCCGACCCTCCGGTTCGGTCCTGGGGGGGAAGGTATGTGGACGGACCACTAGAGGGCAGGCTGGGCTCATGGATAGTTGCCCAACGGAGCCTGGGAGACGAGGTAACCAGAGTCAATTAAGCACAGCTGACGGTACTAATGAGATACTCTCCTTCCCCTAGAGAATGGAACCAGCAGAGAAGGGGGAAAACTATCTCTGGAAGATGGCCACCGAGAGAGAGAAGCTGTGCTGAAAGAACCACTAAGACGGTGACAAAACCGTGATTTATGTTTGTTGTAGTTTAAAGATTATCCTATTGTGTTCTTGTTTCATCTGGAGAAGAAGATGTGTGTTTTTCCTTGGAAGATTTTTCATTGATTATGTTTGAATGTTTTTGTTGACAAAATACTCTCAATGGAGAACAGTGTTCAATCAGAAAAACCTTTTTCCTGACTCGTTTATTCCACCTTCCCGCTTTAGAGTGACGCCTAATTACTTGGTACGCTCACACTAGCTTCATGTCCACATCCCCGTTCAACCCTAGCCCCAACCACAACCCTAACCCTAGCTTCATGTCCACATCCCCGTTCAACCCTAGCCCCAACCACAACCATAACCCTAGCTTCATGTCCACATCCCCGTTCAACCCTAGCCCCAACCACAACCACAACCCTAGCTTCATGTCCACATCCCCGTTCAACCCTAGCCCCAACCACAACCCTAACCCTAGCTTCATGTCCACATCCCTGTTCAACCCTAGCCCCAACCACAACCCTAACCCTAGCTTCATGTCCACATCCCCGTTCAACCCTAGCCCCAACCACAACCCTAACCCTAGCTTCATGTCCACATCCCCGTTCAACCCTAGCCCCAACCACAACCCTAACCCTAGCTTCATGTCCACATCCCCGTTCAACCCTAGCCCCAACCACAACCCTAACCCTAGCTTCATGTCCACATCCCTGGTTCAACCCTAGCCCCAACCACAACCCTAACCCTAGCTTCATGTCCACATCCCCGTTCAACCCTAGCCCCAACCACAACCATAACCCCTGAGCTGGCTATGACCTCAAGTGTTATGTCATCTACCTACTACTCCATACATTATTCAATCTCACATTGAGGAGCTGGACCCCTATGCAGTCTAGCATATTATAAATCATAATAAAGCCACGGAGCTGTCTAGGACCTTGCTGTTCTGTGTCATATGTGAGCTTCTGCATATAGCTACACCATACAGGTTGAACCGCACCTTGAAGAGCTGGACCCCTATGCAGGAGAATATGAAGTCGAGCAGCATGGTGACCAGGACGATGTTGCCGATGGTTTTGATGGCTACAAACACACACTGGACCACGTGCTGTGAAAAAGATTACACATACAGGTCAGATCACCAGCTGTGTGGCAATGCATTTCTATAGAAATACGTGTGTGTGTGTGTGTGTGGTGTACAGTACCTTCAGGCCCTTGGCTCTGTTGATAGCCCTTAGAGGTCTCAGCACCCTCAACACCCTGAGAATCTTCACCACTGAGATGGCACTGGACCTAGAGTCCGACGGCAGACACATGACAGCCTTCACAATGTGCTCGTCCCAGCAGTCGAAGCTGGTTGAAATGACGTCACGCGTGTATCTCTACAGCGCTCTATTGCATCTCTACGGCGCCACTCAGACATCGAGAACGACACCGAGTGTACAAAGCCTTTATCGAACACCTTCCTACTATTGAGTTGCAACCCCCTTTTATTTCCTGAACAGCCTCGATTCGTCCGGGGCACGGACTCTACAAGGCGTCGAAAGCGTTCCACGCGGATTCAAGTGATATTTTAACAGGTGACATCAACAAGGGATCACAACTTTCACCTGGATTCACCTGGTCAGTCTATGTCATGCAAAGAGCAGGTGTTTCCAACGTTTCGTAAACTCTGTGTATATCCAAAGGACTAATACAGTAACACTACATATTTACTATCATCCAACAGGATAGCGACACTCACTCCATTCCCATGGACAACAGAGACACGCCCACCACCAGCAGGTCCAGCATGTTGAAGGAGTTACGGCAGAAAGAGCCTGGATGCAGGAAGGCTCCATACACCGTCATCTGGAGGGGGAACACTTGGGTTATAACATACACTAGCTGTCACCAGGGTAATGTCCTAAATATTATACCATTTCATCCAATAGGAATTTAGACCACTTTACCTTCAGCACAATCTCAATGGTGAACACAGTGGTGAAGACAATATCAGCATAAGCCAAGACCTGCAGAAAAGGGAGGGTTGGTCGAGTTATCATCACATAGCGAAGTCATTCACATAGCGTACTTTACACCAGGGGTTCTCGAAGGGGAGTCCGAGGTACTGCAGAGGGTCCACAGCCAGATCTCAATATATATACATTTTGATGAATATTACTAACTACAGATGAAACAACTTTTGGCCAAGGGATCTGTGGAATAAGTTTAAATTGTGTTATACAATACAAGGGTATTCATCTACAATGTATGTTCTTAACCCTAGGCAACATGGGCCTGGGATAATCACAGGGATACGGGTATTCATCTACAATGTATGTTCTTAACCCTAGGCAACATGGGCCTGGGATAATCACAGGAATACGGGTATTCATCTACAATGTATGTTCTTAACCCTAGGCAACATGGGCCTGGGATAATCACAGGGATACGGGTATTCATGTACAACGTATGTTCTTAACCCTAGGCAACATGGGCCTGGGATAATCACAGGGATACGGGTATTCATCTACAATGTATGTTCTTAACCCTAGGCAACATGGGCCTGGGATAATCACAGGGATACGGGTATTCATCTACAATGTATGTTCTTAACCCTAGGCAACATGGGCCTGGGATAATCACAGGGATACGGGTATTCATGTACAACGTATGTTCTTAACCCTAGGCAACATGGGCCTGGGATAATCACAGGGATACGGGTATTCATCTACAACGTATGTTCTTAACCCTAGGCAACATGGGCCTGGGATAATCACAGGGATATGGGTATTCACAGTGATAAAATGTTTAGAGTTGAGGGAAATTAGCTTGAAAACAGCACAATTTTCTCTCCGATGCCAAGACATTGGCCTTTAAAAGACACAGTCATAGATAACAATGGCACATAAGGAGTTTTACTAATTCGTGTTGTGTTCCGATTATGAGGAAACCTGATTAATTTGCTATCACAAAAGGGTTCCCCGGCCACAAAAAGTTTGAGAACCTTTGCTTTACACTTTGTCCTTTTATGGAACGTTTATTGATGTTTCATTTTGAATGCACTTTATTTCAAATCTTATTTTATTTGATGTGTTTGACTGGAACACATTAGAAGACACCACTTAGTAGGATGTCCAATCAAAAACACATATTTTGACCAATGGGTAAATGGTGTAGTCTAAACCTCATGTCTCTATCATAATCTGTTCAAAGGTTATTGTAGTTTTTACCCTTGCAGGTGAACAAAATTAAGGTGAATAATTCAATGGAGGCCGGAGAAAAAATGTTGTCAAAAATATACAGTACGAGTCAAAAGTTTGGACCCACCTGCTCATTCAAGGGTTTTTCTTGATGTTAACTATTTTCTACATTGTAGAATAATAGTGAAGACATCAAAACTATGAAATAACAATACGGAATTAGTAAAAAAATGTTTTTAAAGAGTTAAATAAATACAAATATAATTTGAGATTCTTCAAAGTAGCCTTATGTCTTATATATCAGTATTCGTTTTTCATATTAATGTGAAATTGTTGTCCTTTTTAGTAGATTTATTGCAAAAGCAAACGTATCTCTGTGAAATGTCAACGGAGCACTGAGCGTACTGTAAGCTTAATTTTTTTACATTTCAGCTCCGTGTCATGTCGATTTTGCTTTTTGCGACCCACGGAAAAAATTTGCAGACGACCACAACATATGAAATCCTCAAAAGTCTGTGAGAAAGTACCGTTGCTCTGTCAACAGAGAACAGTGCTTATTATCAGATGTATTAGCTTACAAAATCAGACTTTTTGGATACAATGTTAATGATATGTTAGAGAAAGACCCTACTGAAGAATTCAGAACACAAATTGTATTTTATAACATAAGGAAGATTCACCAAAGCGTGTTTTCATCCAGAGTAGATAGACACCCTACACTTAGACTTCCTAATGGAACAAAGCTTGAGCACCTTATTCCTGAATGACTTGGGGTCTATGGGATCCTCAGCGGCCAGTGATATACTACTGAGGAGGATGAAGAGCAGGATGAAGTTGGTGAAGGGGGTGGCATTGACGATCCTATGACACAGTTTACGAAACCTGACCACGGAGGGAACACAAACACACACACACACACGCACACAAAGAAAAGACAACAACTTCAACTTACATAGGTATTGTAACATCCGACGGGAACACGAGGCCAATTTATTATTGAAACATCATTTTAATAGCAGTCTAATAAGATGTCAGATTACAACCCATTGTTCATTGTTGGCCTGAATTGAATTGAATAGGGAATGTGTTGGTCTGTGCGACTCACTTGTTCTCCGGTCCGAAGATAAAAAAGGAGTAGGTCTCCGGCATAGGAACCTCTTCCTCTTTCAGCTGGAGATCAGCCATTGGTCGAGGCCGTGGGCTCTCAGGGATAGCAGGCTCCTCCTCCTCATCATCACCTAGAACAGAAGGCGTCGTGGATAGGATAGTTGGTAGTTGGCAGTCATTCAATTATTGTACAGTAAATTCATTATTGACAGGTTTTTTTATGGTGCGCAATCCTTTTTCTTTTATTAAAGTAATTTATAACCAGATTTTTGTTTTAATAAGGCCTCCATATTTGTTTTAGGTTCATAAACATAAGACATAGTGTAGCAATAGTCGGATTCCAAGTCTGTTTGTGCTGTCTTGCCAACTCCAGGTGCAGTGATCTGTGAGCTGCTCTGACAGCTGGTGCTTAAAGTTAGTGAGGGAGATATGAGTCTCCAGCTTCAGTGATTTTTGCAGTTCATTCCAGTCATTGGCAGCAGAGAACTGTAAGGAAAGAGCGGCCAAAGGAGGAATTGGCTTTGGGGGTGACCAGTGAAATATACCTGCTGGAGCGTGTACTTCGGGTGGGTGCTGCTATGGTGACAATTGAGCTGAGATAAGGCGGGGCTTTACCTAGTAAAGACTTGTAGATGACCTGGAGCCAGTGGGTTTGGCGACGAGTATGAAGCGAGGGCCAGGCAACGAGAGTGTACAGGTCGCAGTGGTGGGTAGAATATGGGGCTTTGGTGACAAAACGGATGACACTATGATAGACTGCATCCAATTTGTTGAGTAGAGTGTTGGAAGGTAAATTCCAACACCGAAGTCGAGGATCGGTAGGATGGTCAGTTTTACGAGGGTATGTTTGGCAGCATGAGTGAAGGATGCTTTGTTGTGAAATAGGAAGCCGATTCTATATTTAATTTTGGATTGGAGATGCTTAATGTGAGTCTGTAAGGAGAGTTTGCAGTCTAACCAGACACCTAGATATTGTAGTTGTCCACATATTCTAAGTCAGAACCGTCCAGAGTAGTGATGCTAGACGGGCGGGCAGGTACGGGCAGTGATCGGTTGAAGAGCATGCATTTAGTTTTACTTGCATTTAAGAGCAGTTGGAGGTCACGGAAGGACAGTTGTATGGCATTGAAGCTTGTCTGGAGGTTAGTTAACACAGTGTCCAAAGCAGGGCCAGATGTATACAGAATGGTGTTGTCTGCGTAGAGGTGGATCAGAGAATCACCAGCAGCAAGAGCAACATCATTGATGTATACAGAGAAAAGAGTGTCGTGGTAATTTTCTGTATTAGTAAATGAGGAGAGTTTACAAACCACACACCAGTCAGAGTTATACTTAAACTTCATCTTTAATTATATGAGCTTCACCATAACCCTTTGACTCTCAGATCAATTCAGTGTCTATAAATGAATTCTGAGAGTGCCTATAAGAGAATACCAAGATCTTTTATAGCCAAGATACACCCCTCTCAACTTACATGATGAACCACAGATCTTAGGAACAGTTCACAAAGAAAGACTTTTACTTGAGAGAGGAGTATCCCGTAGCCAGATAGCATTAGCTATAAATTATCGTTCAGTTTGGTCTCTCAGACGAGGTTCTAATCTCGTTCCAAAACATTACCTCATCCAATGGCATATATCAATTGTCAACTTTAGATACTCCCATCTCAATAACACCTCAATCCTGGACAAGCTCACTGAGGGGAGTGACCCTCTAGGTCATATACTATTAAAGATAAGTGCAACATCAGAGGGGTAATACAATGGTTCCAGACACTGCTATACTCCTCCCCCCAATGGGAAAAGGAGGGAGTGACTGGTGTACAGACATTGTGGAGCCCTTCACATGGTTTAACGGATATATTCACATATGAAGACAATGTTCAAACCTGACCTCTCCCCTCTCTGGGCCCCAAGTGACTTTTCCCTAGCTGAGAAGGGAAAAGTGCAACTGCCAACAGTATAGTCCAAAAGGAGACATCCCAATGATAAGTATCTCACATAAGCATATTATGAAAGTAAATAAAACATCTTATTTATCTATGTTACCCAACTAATTCTGATTCATCCGCAACAAGAGTCAGCCCGAGAATTGAACCCTGTGGCACCCCCATAGAGACTGCCAGAGGTCCGGACAACAGGCCCTCCGATTTGACACACTGAACTCTATCAGAGAAGTAGTTGGTGAACCAGGCGAGGCAGTCATTTGAGAAACCAAGGCTGTTGAGTCTGCCGATAAGAATGTGGTGATTGACAGAGTCGAAAGCCTTGACCAGGTCGATGAACACAGCTGCACAGTATTGTCTCTTATCGATGGCGGTTATGATATCGTTTAGGACCTTGAGCTCTCGTCGAGGATGAGCACAACAACCTCAGACAACTCATATTTCCGATTCCCGGATAATGGCTGGATAACAACAAAAGCATGTGTGGTAGTACAGCCTTTAAAAGGCAGTGGACAGCGTGTAAGAATAGACTGGACTTAAAAAGATGATGATCTTTGGGATGAGCGGCTAATAATAATTAGGTGGGGCTATTCTTATACTGACTGTACCGCGGCTAGGAGAGCAGCACCGATGGTCATTCAATCCAATGCCGTGACGTCAACATCAAGCAGTAGCTTTCCTACTGCAATTAGCTATCGACGATTAGATTCAGTTGCTTCTTTTTTATTGTAACGGTTCGATTAGCAGAAGTGAGATTCAGATGATAGTACAGTAGTGTATGCTGGGATCATTCCTGAAGCCTTGCCTGGCCTAGGGCTGGCTCAGACAGTGCCTACCACCTACCTGGGAAGTCTGCTGAAGGGAAGGGATCCTTCACCTCCTTCACGTTGGATTCAAACTCATCAACTTTCAGCTGGAATTGAAAACAACGGATATGTAATGAGACAGGTTTATAAACAGCTAAAAACATAGAGATTTTCAGAATACAAGAGACACAGCTAACTAAATACCACACATGGACCCAGCATCAGCTCATTGACAGCTTAATGGCACAGTACACAGTAGGCTATCAGTGCCATCTCAACACCTGGTTCAGGACTGAAATAGTGAAATGTAACCCTGCACCAAGAGATGTGGTGTTAGATCCTGTTGGCTCAGTAGCCCTCTTTGCTGACTGACCGTAGCGGTGGTGGGAATCCACTCTATCTTAGTTCTCTGCCCGGCCAGCTTCTTAATGCTAGGCTTAGTTAACTAACCTCATACACTAACCTGCCAGGTACAGACAGAGGACTCTTGAGTCAGCAGTACTAACCTTAGCAGTGGTGGGAATCCCCTCTATCTTAGCCCTCTGTTCAGCCAGTTTCTTAGCCAGCAGAACCCTCTCCTCATCAGCCTTGTCTGGCATGTTGGCCCTGGTAGGAACAGGTGGAGAGAGAGGGAGAACAGAGGAACATTTAGTTGTAATAAAGTATGTAGAGCTAACAAGCGGCTGATTAAGATGGGAAAGGAAGGAAGATCAAGATAAAGGAGGATAGAGAAAGTTGAGCAAACAGCAGCTAACATCCAGTACTTGACATGGGCAGGAGTTCACCGCAACTGTGTACCGGCACCTCAGATTTGGTTCTTCTTGACTTCCCGCACCTCCTTTAGAATATTAGCTCAAAGGTATTATGGAGCTCCTGCAACTAAATATATAAGCGGTGCCGGCACACAAAATGAGTACTGGGTCTAAGTCTAAGTCAAGCACTGCTAACATCTTCTTTATTTAGCTCTTTCTGCAATGGTGCCAAACAAGAGTGTGTTGAGTCAAAGGAGGGTTGTTGTGTTTACCTGAGCAGTTTCCGCCTCTTTCGCTCCTCTGCTTTGTCTTTCTGGGCGGCCGTCAGGCTCTCTGCTTCTGCCAGGTTGTCGACAGCGATGGCCAGGAACACGTTGAGGAGGATATCTGTTCACACAGCACTCAGGAAACAACAGCCCTGTACTTGGGCCTGCTCTTAGCTATGCCACAGTCTAGCCTTGTAATTACACAATTATTTACATCCCATTAAACAAGCCCTATTTCTGTAACCAAACACGTCACAAACTATTCTATCTTGACCGACGGTAACAAAAATGTTCATCGAGTTGGCCAGTAACCACACTGCTAACCCGATGCCGAACCTTACATTAAGACAAAAGTTCAACTTTGTTTTCACACATTTTTATGACAAAGCCACTTTTGACTTTGTGGCTGTGGTAACTAGTGACAACCGATCACCTGAGGGGTACTGCCATCACCACAGTAGCCTACCACGGCCTGAGGATGATGATGTCAACCCGAGACTCAAACACTACAGAGTCCACCCCCTGGATCCTTCCTCTACAGCCGTTGGCTTCATCTCAGTCTCCGCCTGAATCCCCTCACATTCCATTTCCTCAATAAATATTCTAAACCTTTTTCAATGTACTGGTGAAGTGAAGGATACAGTTTCCACAGGTGAAGAGGATGATGAAGTAGCTGCTGACTAGGATGCCAGGGAAGACTGGTCCACCGTAAGCCATGATACCATTATACATGATGGAGTTCCAGTCCTCCCCTGTCAGAACCTGAATGAAGAGGAGGAAGTCATTCCATCCAAATCCGACAGTCCGGCCAGTCAGTCAACACATCACGCAACAATAGAAAGCACAATACCTGGAAGACACTGATGAGCGCCTGGGGGAAGTTGTCAAAGTTACTGCGTCTGATCTCCTGGTCTGGGAAGTTGAACTTCCCCCCGAACACCTGCATGCCCAGCAGGGAGAAAATTACGATGAAGAGGAAGAGGAGGAGGAGCAGCGAGGCGATGGAACGGACTGAGTTTAACAGGGAGGCAATCAGGTTACTGAGGGAGGTCCAATACCTGAGAGCGGGGAGAATAGTGGGCTGTTATCAGAGATATACTGTACAGTGGTACTTAGGTGAAAGGTTTACTGACAGTGCGCTCACGAAAATAAAAAGCTACTTTTCCTCTTAGGGCCATTAGACTATATCAAATGTTTGTTTACATTGACTCTGATTATATTACTGATGTCATATCATATCGTTGATCTCGGCATTTCAAATGCAATGCTTGGCAAGTTCTGTTTTTTTGTTGACTCATTAAACTTGGAAAGCACAGAGATCCCACTCAGTGATTGTGAGACACCGGAGAACAAACCCCAAAATCATAGCAACAGCTGTGTCACCAAATGTTAAATCGCTCTGAATAGCAAACGATTGGTCAATAAATGCTCTTCCAGTGAGGTGACTTACTTGGTGACCTTTAGCAGTCTCAGCAGGCGGATGCAGCGGAGGACAGAGATGCCGAGAGGGGACATGACGTCAGCAGTGACCAGGATGATCTCGAGGATGCCCACGCTCACCACGAAGCAGTCGAAGCGGTTGAACAGGGACAAGAAGTATTGAGGCAGGCCCAGAGCGTACATCTTCACAAACATCTCCAGCGCAAACAGGGTCAGCAGCACCTTGTTGGCATTATCTGAGAAAGGACACAGGAAACAACGAGGACAAAGGGATAGGCAAGAGGTAACCGATAAGAAATCAGGGATAGGCAAGACAGGCCCCTAAGAACTGATCTTTGTTGGCACTACCTGACACCAGAGAGAATAACACAGCTAAGTAAGTGGAGGCTGGTGGGAGGAGCTATAGGAGGATGGGCTCATTATAATGGCTGGAATGGAATTCATGGAACGGAGTCAAACATGTGGTTTCCATATGTGTGATGTGTTTGATACTGTTTCCATTGATTCCTTTCCAGCCATTACAATGACCATGTCCTTCTATAGCTCCTCCCACCAGCCACCATCTAAGTAATATTTTATTTGTGAGTGAAGGTTATCTTTTTCATTGCAAGTCGGAATACTTTCTGCTGGGAACAAACACCCAAAGGCTTAGGTTATCGAATCCCCTTTGGGTTATTCAAATATGTATTTTGGGAGAAGCAAAAGAGTGAGCAGACATTTCCTTATGGCTTTTTCTCTTCGCCTGACGACTCACACTAAATTCTTCCGCAGCTCTGTCGCTCGCTGCGTACTTTACTCTGCCGCCATTGAAGTCATTTGTGGTGTCGAGGGGCGTGGTACAAAACAAAGTCATCAGCGATAGGATCTTCTCTAACCAATCATAGTAACAAATCCAATGAGACATTTCCAAACCGCCGCTTTACCCACGTGTGTTCTGGCCCAATCCACCGGTTTCTGTACCAATCAGGCGGCCCCGAATGGGTTCGCATCCGGTGAAGGGTCGGTCGGGCAGGTATTCAGATCCAGACTCATTGGGGAGAAGAAATAACGTCCGTAGGCGTGATGTAACATTTGGCCGGAGCAAGGAGTCTGGGTTGCCAGGCAATTATTCTATATATATATATATATATATATATATATATATATATATATATATATATATATTGGACCTTCTTTTTGTCCTGTTCCTGTTATTATTTTGGATGTGCGTAAAACCCCCCGCATTCATTATCGGCAAGACAGGGTGCTAAGAACTGACCCTGAGACAGCAGGACGTTTGATGTAGTTTATGGTTTGTACTGGGAGCTGCTATTTCTGTACTAGAGGCTCAGGTTCTGTCTATGGGGGTAACATTAGTAAACTAAAAAAAAGTCACCATAAGTAAAAGAGGTCACAGTATATATAAAGAGATAAAGACATAACAGAAACGAGATACAATACACTTGTGTATGCTTATGTGCCAAAATTCTGACCTGAGATCTGCATAACGCAATATTTTTGTGCAAGTATCTTATTGACATCAATGAACGATTTAAGCGAAAGCCTGAGTTGTGGCAGCTTATCTTTACTCTGAATCGGGCCAATGCAGAACATGCTTCCTAGATGTACTAGTCAATGGCAGCATCAGTGAGAGCGTAAAACAGACCTTATATAGTAGTGTGTGCATGAGTGTGTGTGTGTATGTATGTTTGTGAATGCCTGCATGCCTGCGTGCATGCGTGTGTGTGTGTGTGTGTGTGTGTGTGTGTACCTTGTACAGTAGTAAGCATGTCTGACTGGTGGTGATGTTCACTAGCGATGGCAATAGTATTCAGGAAGACCACCAGAATCACAGACCAATAAAATGTCTTTGATTTTACATAGACGAGACACTTCATCCTGAAGAACCGGTTCCAGCGACGAGCCTGACGACTGGGGAGAGAGGAGAGGAGGAGAGACAGAGAGAGAGAGAGGGAGAGAGAGAGGGTTGAGAGAGAAAGAGATGGAAAGAGGGAGGAGAAATGAGAGACAAGAGGGGGAGAGAGGAGAGGAGGAGAGACAGAGAGAGGAGAGAGGGAGAGAGGGTTGAGAGAGAAAGAGAGGGAAAGAGGGAGGAGAAATGAGAGACAAGAGGGGGAGAGAGGAGAGGAGGAGAGACAGAGAGAGAGGAAGAGAGAGAAAGAGAGAGAGAGAGGGAGAGAGGGAGAGAGGGAGAGAGAGGAAATGAGAGAGAGAGGGAGAAAAACAGAGGGAGACAGAGAGAGCAGAGAGGGAGAGAATGAGGGAGAGAGAGAGAGAGAGAGAGAGAGAGGGAGAGAGAGGAAGAGAGAGAGAGAGAGGGGAGAGAGAGGAAGAGAGAGAGAGAGAGAGAGAGAGAGGGAGAGAGAGAGGGAGAAAAACAGAGGGAGACAGAGAGAGCAGAGAGGGAGAGAATGGTCTGAAGTCAGTTACCGTGTCTATGATCTGTAAAAAAAATATATATATATTACATTTAAATGATGTATTGCTTATGTTTTTATCTCCGTACTCACTAATAGTACACCACCCGGCTCTCACTCTCCTTCCCTATCAGACTGTCTGTGTCTGCCTCCGTCAAAGGCAGGAGTCCTGCCAAGAATAAACAGAATATTAGGGGGACTTGTATACATTAAGACACCCTACACCCCAACCCACCTCTTGTCTCTTGGCCCTCCAACCCCTACAGGGGGTCAGCTCCCACTCAGCCCAGTCAAAGCTCTTCTCTGTCCTGGCACCCCAATGGTGGAACAAGCTTCCCCTTAACATCAAAACAGCAGAGTCCCTACCCATCTTCCGAAAATGTCTGAAACCCTACCTCTTTGAAGTGCATCTTAAATAAACCCCCAGGGGCACCCCGCCCCAACTTGCCTTTTCTGACTATCACTGACTTTGCTGTTAACTACATTATTGAGGGAACATGTACTTACTATGACTGTGATATGTAGTTGTCTCACCTAGCTATCTTAAGATGAATGCACTCATTTGTAAGTTGCTCTGGATAAGAGTGTCTGCTAAATGACTAAAATATAAAATGCAATGTTGCTCAAATCCCTGGGAACCCCCAGAACAAATCAGACACCCTATAACAATTTAGACGTCGGACACCTCCAAGAGATGTCGGGCACCCTCACGAGTCAATCTACCTTTCCCCTCCTGGTCGTTTTCTAGGACCTCAGCCTGAGTGATCCATTCCATGTAACCCTTCAGGTCCTCATCCAGCTGCTGGGTCTCCCTCAACTTCTGGAACTCCCCTCGGGACTTAGCCTTCTCTCTCTCCTTAGTGAACTCTCTGGGTGTAGGGAAGAGGACAAAAAAAGGTTGTGTAGAAAATAAGAGACATTTCTGATTAAATACACCAGACAAGGTAACTAGAAGAACAGTATACTCTTAGGGAAAAAAGGGTTCCAAAAGGGTTCTTCGGCTGTCCAAATAGGAGAACCATTTTGGGTTCCATGTGGAACCTTCTGTAGAAAGGGTTCTACGTGGAACCCAAAAGGGTTCTATGCGGAACCAAGAAGGGTTCTATGCGGAACCAAGAAGGGTTCTTCAAAGGGTTCTCCTATGGGGACAGCCAATGAGCCTTTCTAGGTTCCAGATAGCACCTTTTTTTTCTAAAAGCGTAGAGTAGAATAGAGGACATGATCATACCCGCTGAGAACACCCAGGACCAGATTGAGCACGAAGAAGGATCCAATTAGGATCAGAGTCACAAAGTAGAGCCAGGGCCACTCGTTTCCTATGGCATCGTTCACCTGCAGGAGAACATCACTACTGCATTGCTACAATGTCACTACAACATAATACACAAGTGTTTCCCAAACTCGGTCCTGGGGCCCCAAAGGGGGGCACATTTTGGTTCCCATAGCACTACACAGCTGATTCAGAAAATCGAATTTGATGACATGTTGATAATTGGAATCAGCTGGGTAGTGCTAGGGCAAAAATCTAAACGTGCACCTCTTGGGGTCCCCAGGACCGAGTTGTCATACAGTCACAAAGGAGAGCCAGGGCCATCATTCACCTGAAGGACAGCACAACATTACTACCAACTACAGCGTCACTACTGTAATACAGTAGGTTGTTTGCTACACCACGACGAAGCTGGATGGGTCATCTATTCTAATACACTGCCTTTAATTAGGTCATTGGGAGGCAAAATAAGCTGTCTGCGGAATCGCAGCCGGATTCTGACTGCATCTCATGTTCTGTGAAGTGCCTAGATGTATGGTCCTCTCAGGTAATGGCACGCCACAGGACCCTGCTGTGAGTCTGCAGTCAGATGCTTCTCATAGGGAGGAGAGACTGACCCAGTAGAGCACATCGGTCCAGCCCTCCATAGTGATAGACTGGAAGACGGTGAGCATGGCGAAACCAAAGTTGTCAAAGTGGGTGATGCCGAAGTTTGGCCCCGCCCAGCCTGAACGACACTCTGTCCCGTTGAGGAGGCAGCGGCGCCCGTTACCGGCCTGGGCACAGGGGGCGGGCCTCTCGTTCTCTAATGTAGCCATGATGTCTGGAGGAGAGAGAGAGAGAGAGAGAGACAACCAAATGTTTTATTGTGAAAGATGTTGATGTGTGGTGACCAGGGTTAGGGTCAATTCTATTTCAATTCCAATAAATTCAGAAAAACCCAATTCCAATTCCAACATTTTGGAGGAAAGGACAGAGAGCGTCACAGAAACATTTTCATTGTGAAAGACGTTGATGTGTGGTGACGTGATCAGTACGCGCTGTATAGCAAAGACTATACAGCACTAACACATTAGCGACCAGGTGCCTTGTTTACAACTCAGACCTCCATCCAAATATTACCTGGTTGTCCAAATATTACCTGGTTGTCCAAATATGACCTGGTTGTCCAAATATGACCTGGTTGTCCAAATATGACCTGGTTGTCCAAATATTACCTGGTTGTCCAAATATTACCTGGTTGTCCAAATATGACCTGGTTGTCCAAATATTACCTGGTTGTCCAAATATTACCTGGTTGTCCAAATATGACCTGGTTGTCCAAATATTACCTGGTTGTCATAGTTGTTTGTCCTCAATGTGAGTGACTTACCTCAAATACTCTTCACATACTCTTTACTATCTACTACTTTGTCGCTTACCTGTGCCAGTCCAGTAGCAGGTCTTGTGCATCTTACACTTAAAGAGCTCCAGACCTACGATGGCGTAGATGGTGACCATGAAGAAGACCAGCAGGCCAATGTGCAACAGGGGCAGCATTGCCTTCAGGATAGAGTTCATCACCACCTGAAGGCCTGGAGGGGAACAAAAGGTAGGAGCTCACTACCTCAGTATTACTTCAATAAAAAAAAAACAGACATATTAGCCAACAATGAGGGTCAATGGTGTGGTAAAGAAACAGAAATGCGCGCTAAGCTAAAACCTGAAGAAACAATATTGTAAAACATAATGGAATGAGATGACAGTGTGACCCACTATGACCCACTGTGAATGTTACTCGAAGCCTGACGAAGAACATTTGGTCGAAACGCTGCACTGGAGAATCAAACAACTGAAACATCAAACAATGTGTGGGCGTGTGTGGGCGTGTGTGGGCGTGTGTGGGTGTGTGTGGGCGTGCGTGGGCGTGTGTGGGCGTGCGTGGGCGTGCGTGTTTGGGTCATGTGTTGGTTCTTACTGGGGACTCCAGTTACGAGACGTAGGGGCCTGAGCACCCTGAATGCCCTGAGGGCCTTCATATCTAACCCTCCTCCCTTCTCCATGTGAATGCCTGCTAGATAGTTGATGGTGTCCAGGGCGATGGTGAAGAGGCTGCAGGAGAAAAACAACAGATAGAATCAGTAACTGGTGACACTTTTACTCTAGGCTCACTACGTACACATTCATAAAGCCTTTATAACAGCTACATAGGACATTATAGAGTGGCATGCAACTAACTGAACACCACAGAGATACTAAACAATCGACTTTCTCTGTAACCTGAAGCCAACTAAAGCCAAGCATAATGCATTGTGGTGTGGTTGTAATGCATTGTGGTGTGGTTGTAATGCATTGTGGTGTGGTTGTAATGCATTGTGGTGTGGGTGTAATGCATTGTGGTGTGGTTGTAATGCATTGTGGGGTGGTTGTAATGCATTGCGGTGTGGTTGTAATACATTGTGGTGTGGTTGTAATGCATTGTGGTGTGGTTGTAATGCATTGCGGTGTGGTTGTAATACATTGTGGTGTGGTTGTAATGCATTGTGGGGTGGTTGTAATGCATTGTGGGGTGGTTGTAATGCATTGTGGTGTGGTTGTAATACATTGTGGTGTGGTTGTAATGCATTGTGGTGTGGTTGTAATGCATTGCGGTGTGGTTGTAATGCATTGCGGTGTGGTTGTAATGCATTGCGGTGTGGTTGTAATGCATTGCGGTGTGGTTGTAATGCATTGTATGCCCCCTTTATAATCTACTGGCATAAAACTGAATGTGACTGTAATACGCTGTTGTGCAGAACCAAACCATACAATGCTAGTTTGATTGATTGGCTTCCATACGGAGCCCTCCCATAAGGGCACGTCTTACCCCATGAAGACAATGACGAAGTCCAGTACGTTCCAAGCGTTCCGCAGATAGGCTCCCTCGTGGAATACAAAGCCGTACGCTATTATCTTCAGAAAGCACTCCAACGTAAAGATCACCAGGAAGATATACTCCAGACTCTCCTGAAAGAGAAAGACACGAAAACTTTGGCAATGAGACTCTTTGCAAAACTCGTCATCTTTACTTATCCAGTAGAAAAGAGACAAGGGAGTTTGTTCCAATTTGCAGTTGTAAAGCTCACGCACAACATACACACCGAACAGGCCGGGATCAGATTTGATACCCAACTCCCGGGTCTAACATCTTTCATTTTAGGAAAGCAAAGAGCCCATCTGCCGGAAAAGACCTATTGACGGCAGTTAGTTCAATAGAGGATGAAAGGCATTTCAAGGCCCACTCTGTGATATTTACTTCTGTTTCTTCCCCCTTCATTAACGATATAAGAAGATAGGAGTGAGCATTTAAGGGAAAATGATTGGGGTCACCTTTGACACAACCGGCTGCTGTAGAATCAAACAGGCTTTAACGGTATTAGATTTGCCAGCCAGCTTGTTCTCTCGCGACAGCTCTGATTAGGCAGGGCCTGGACAGGGTTTAAAGGGATGACGCTGACTCAGTAAGGAGGGACGTATGGTGAGACTGGGTGCCATTGAAGTTTTGTCAGCTACACACACACACACTGGCTCACATACTAACATACTTGCACTCACATAAACAGTAGGCAGAGTGAAAGTATGATGTTTTGTAACCAATGGTTATTAAGGACACAGATCATCTTCTTTGACTTCGTTCGAGCTGATAATGCTACAGACGATAAGTCGGATAAACATTTGATTCCCTGTGGTATTAGCTCTAGCATTGATAGTGTCAGGAAGAGCAGGCAAGCTCACACATAAACAGCACCATGTAGGGTGTCCCTCTGTCTCTATACACACACTGTGGCGGTCGCTAGAACAGACAGGCAGAGGAACTGTGGAACACACAACAACTGCACCGTGACAGACTACATTAACGACAGCTACTTTTCGGGGACTACGTTTAGGCCTTTACATCTCTGTGTTGCCAAATCACTTCCAAGGAGTTCAGTTATTTCCTGGTTCCCCTGACTGTAACAAACCGATTGGATGGATTCAAATAGCTATTCTAAATGTTTTCCACACTGTATTTACATATGTCTGTGCAGTGAAGAACAGTCACAGAACTAAACCCTGCTTGAGTTCTAGTTTGGCCAGGTCTCCATTGAGAAAGAGCTCTTCTGACCTCAAATGGGACTTCCTGGTTAAATAAAGGTTAAATAATGGAATTTGTGAAAAGTGAATTGTCTTGTATATAGCAGCATTGCAGTTGGCTCAGAGTTACTCATCGTTACTCACTGCTTATACTTATTAGTAGTCAATATTCAGATGAACTATTTACGTGTACTGTAGATCTGATCGGTAAAATTACTTTAATAGCCAGCGTCCTTCTAAAGAATAAAACTAACACCACCGTGGTCGTTAGGACAGACAAACACTCCTCAGTCTTTCCAACAAGTCAGTTCATCAAATTCCTGCCCTGCTAGAGCTGCCCTGGTCAACTGTAAGCTCTGTTATTGTGAAGTGGAAACGTCTAGGAGCAACAACGGCTCAGCCGCAAAGTGGTATGCCACACAAGCTCACAGAACGTGTCCTCAGTTGCAACACTCACTACCGAGTTCCAAATTGCCTCTGGAAGCAACGTAAGCACAATAACTGTTCGTAGGGAACTTCATGAAATGGGTTTCCATGGCCGAGTAAAGCTCGCCGCCATTGGACTCTAAAGCAGTGGAAACGTGTTCTCTGGCAGTCTGACATATTAATCTGGGTTTGGAAGATGCGTGGCGAATGAGTGCATAGTGCCAACTGTAAAGTTTGTTGGAAGAGGAATAATGATCTGGGGCTGTTTTTCATGGTTCGGTCTAGGCCCCTTAGTTCCAGTGAAGGGAAATCTTAATGCTACAGCATACAATGACATTCTAGACGATTCTGTTCTTCCAACTTTATGGCAACAGTTTGGGGAAGGCTCTTTCCTGTTTCAGCATGTCAATGCCCCCGTGCACAAAGCGAGGTCCATACAGAAATGGTTTGTCGAGATCGGTGTGGAAGAACTTGACAGGCCTGCACGGAGCCCTGACCTCAACCCCATCAAACACCTTTGGGATGAATTAGAACCCCGAATGCGAGCCAGGCCTAATCGCCCAACTTCAGTGCCTGACCTCACTAACGCTCTTGTGGCTGAATGGATACAAGTCCCAGAAACAATGTTCCAACATCTAGTGGAAAGCCTTCCCAGAAGACTGGAGGATATTATAGCAGCAAAGGTGGGACCAACTCCATATTAATGCCCATGATTTCATGTAGTGTGTAAGCGGGACAGTATGTATAAGTATCTGACTGAGTGTTTCCAGTGACAGTGCTCTGCGTCCGTGAGGTGATGCTGACTGTGAATGCACGTCGACACACTTCTTCTAACAACCAGGGAGGGTGGTCTTCAGACCAGAAGCAATACTACTTGAACCCCGGTCTTATACACCTACTTCTGACGACCAGGGGGAGAGTGGGTTTGTTAATCCAGAGCCCAGAGGACAGCTCCTGTTTCAGGCCTCGCATCCTTGGAATGACTCACTCACCGAGGAGCTGGTGGGTGGGCTGAGAGCCCAGTCAAGGGCCAGCTGAGAGACGAGTCATACAGGATTAATCAGGGAACATTAGGATATCTTATGCCAAATCAGATCTAATGACAGGAATGGCTAGATGGATCATGCTGGGGTTGTAATCTAGGGTGATGAGATGGGTGTGTATCCTATGGACGGACAACACATTAACAGTATGTTGGCCATGGTAGTGTTACTCTGTTGTGATGAAAGGATGTGGAACGTGGACCATAACTTAGTTCCATTTAGCAGATGCTTGTATTCAAAGCAATTTACAGTAGTGCTTGTATTATTCATTCCATATGGATGTCCCCAGCGGAAGTCGAACACACAATCCTGGCGCCGCAAGCGTTCTGCTCTACTAACTGAGACACGCAGGACCATGGCACAGGCAACTAGTTTCTATGTTGTAGAACTACGAGGAAGCAGAACTAGGGAGAGCCAGGCACAGGGTTCGTGAACTTGGGTGCACTAGCTAGCTAGCTAGCTATGTGGCGCTAAGGGGCAGTTGGTGCACTGGGTGTTCCATCTAAACATTCTATACAGTAGGAGTGCCTAAGGTCTGTCTGTCAGGGTCATAGACTGCCATAAAATAACACAATATATGCCACAACAGGTGTAAATGTATGAGTCATCACAGTGTTTACGACCAGATTATAACATATTATGGCAAGTTATGTCAGTTGTGACATATTATGACATGGTTATGACCGTGTGTCAAGTAATGTTTCAACTAATAATTATTAACTGGTTCCACGGGCTTTTTTTGTTTACTCAAATGTTTGGTCCGTGTTACCTTAACAACAAAAATGGTTGGCCTAAGCTTTGCTCCAACAAAAATGATGTGTTTGCTCAACTAAAACAAGTTTGAACAACTAGTTACACACACAGTGCTTTAAACATACATATTTGTCACACGTTGACATGCATTATTACATTGTGCATGTATACTGTAATTATTATTCAACCTGTCCCCAACTGGGATTTGAATTCACAAACTCTTGGTTCACGGCATTCCAAGCTTACAGCTACGCCACCACGTCAATGTCAATTATCAGTTCATCTGACTATTCTCTCTTCATTGATTTACGTAGGTTATTTCTGTCATTTTTTTTTTTGTACGGTTGTCTAAAGTTGGTGGGGCATTTTATTCAGTTTTAACGCAAATCTTTAATCACTAGGATAAATAAAATAGTTTATCTTGAGTGTACTTCTAGCAGAGTTGAGATTGACTTTGAAGTGCGTAGTGTAGCAACACAGGTGAAATCAGTCATTGACCAAGGTGTGGTGGCGTAGCTGTAAGATTGGAATGTCGTGAACCAAGAGGTTGCAAGTTCAAATCCCAGGTGAGGACATGTTGAATATGAATTACTGTAGAAATGAACATGCACAATGTAATCATGAAGAGCAATGTGTGTCAAATATGTATGTTAAAAGCACTGTCTGTGTGTAGAACTAGACTGTGCAAAAATATAAATGCAACATATATTTCATGAGCTGAAATAAAAGATCCTAGACATTTTTCATACGCACAAAAAGCTTATTTCTCTCTAATTTTGGGCACAAATTTGTTAAATCCATAGATTAAGACATAATGAATTCATTTCAATTGACTGATTTCCTTAAATGAACTGTAACTCAGTAAAATCTTTGAAATTGTTGCAGGTTGTGTTTATATTTTTGTTCAGTATAGTTCTCTCTTGTTTGGCCAATGTTTTGGGTTATTCAGGTAATACTTGGGCTGAGAAAAAAAACTGCAGAACCAGTTACTTAAAAATAATGAGTTGAAACAACTAGATTTATTTTCATTGCATGTTCTGTGTGCCTGATCTGAAAGCCTGTCTCTGATCTTCGGAGACAATCCTTACACACACAGCCACGCTCCAGTATTATCGACTAGTTATCTCAAGACACTTTCAAATATTCCTTCAGAAATCCCCTAAGTTATGGGGTGAGTGTATGGAAAAACCTCCTGGGTTGTGGGGTTATGTACAAGTATAACCCTCCGACTCAGAACTATGGCCTGCACCGTACTCCCACACCCACACCCACATCAGTACATCAACACACACCTATGAGCACAGGCCTAAAAATAAAGCCTCAGGATGCTCCTCAGACCAGGCTAGGGAGGGCGAACACCTGCCTAACGCCTGTCTTGCCTTAACAGTCACTGAGTGTGATAAACGTTGGAGACATTAAGAGTCACCTGCTATGTAGAGTGTGATCAATTTATTAAAACTATATCTTATCTATATTTTATTAGGTGCTGTTGATACTTAGCCTGGGTGCCTGTCTATTTCATTATGGATTTGAGCTGGTAAGAGAGCAGTTCAGACTGGCACCCAGCCTAGTTGATAGCGTAGCGGTGTTAAGATGATGAGTGGCTGTTGTCCAGTGTATGCGGACGGAAATCACATCCTGGCTAATCTTGGAACCCAGAAACAAATCTCTCCAGCTAACAGTCTGTCATGAGCGACTATATCCGAACTAATGTCACGGTCTCATTTACCATGCTGGTGTGACACTGTCAAAAACCAAGGCTCCAAAATCTCAACCTCATACTCCCTCAACCTCATACTCCCTCAACCTCATACTCAACCTCTATATAAAACGTTCAGCATGTAAACTAAAACCCTCTCACTGATTCCCTTGCCTCCTAGTCAGTATATTTCCACATGTTGCCCTACGTACAGCACTGTCTTAGCTCTGGAGGCATGTTGAGGATGAGGATGGGACTCAAGGGGCCGATATACTATAGCTGGAGCAGTTAGCTACTGGACAGGACAGTCTGACCTGGCGATGACTCGAAAGGGGAAGCACCGAGATGACCAACTGACTATGACCAAACACTTTGTTTGTTTCGAAGGAGATTACTTGGATTTCAAGCATGTGTGCCATGTATTAGCCTACCAGTCATATGCTAAGGATAGAAGGACACAGCTGTTGTTGTCCAACTGACGACCGTCAAGTTTGTTCAACATGCCTTAGTTGACCTCAGCCACAAAATACCCTCTTACTGCATGTTGATGTGACATCACTCCACTGGGAAAACCCCCCAAATGTAGCCTCAACTGTGGGGTCATTGGAGTCAACACGGGCCAGCAGGTTTTCCTAATGTATGGTATACTCAGTGCATGTCATAATTATGTTACAATCAGAACACACAAACTGAAGATCAGGTCAGTCGTTTCTCACCAGGCTGGTGTTGGTAGCGTTGTTGTCGTCTTCAGGCATGGGTAGGAACACAGCCAAGGCCACACAGTTGGCAAAGATGGTCAGCAGGATGATGATCTCAAAGGGTCTGGAGAGGACGGCTCAGGAAGACAACAACCAGGCAGATACACACAGGGCTAATATTGAAAAATATGAGACTGGACCAGACAGGAACATTGAGCTATTGAGAGATATGCTCTTGTTGTGGATTTCACTGTGATGCTTCCTGAGATACGACCTTGATGGTGAAAACAGTCAAGTGATTTCCTCATTTGTTTTGCGTCTGCATGTCCGTGAACCGATTATTTTAAAATCGTACGCAGAAGAAGTTCTAAATGTAATTGAGTTGCTACTGGCAGCCTGCATTAACCCTGTTGGCCTTGAGATACTCAGCTAGCCTCTAAATCGAAATGCACAACAGATTCGAGCCAATGTCATTTAAGTAGTTGAACATGTTGTTACTCCAACTTTGTGAAAGTGAAAAACTGACACATTTACATTTTTGTCAAAAACAACTTTGTATCAAATTAGTGCCTTTGATTTGATAGCCTGCACATGCGCACTTCGACGCGAGGTGACCGTTAGACCCGATGACGTGTTTCTGCGCTTGAGCTTAGCTAGCTAACATCGCCTTGAAAACAAGTGTGATCCGGGATTTCTATTGGGGAAGCAGTTTCTGCCTATCTTCATACTGTAGATTTTATGTCAACATGAAACACCATTTTAGCAAACTAAAACCGACTTCCTGAGCTTCAAATGGGCCATTGAGTCTTCACATAGGAATTAATGGTGTGGAATCATCAATCACTTTGTCCATATAAAGTTGGACCTGACCCATCATTTTTTGTATTACTGTCCCCAGTGGCAAAAAGTGACATCCCAAACAACACAGAAACTATACAACACCAATGGCTTCTAGCCTCCAACGCATACTTTCTGTCCCTAACTGAAACTAAATAATACAAAACGAAATAAATATTTGTCATTAAAATTAAACTAAATAAAACCTAGCAAATCAGGTCTGAAAACGGACTAAAACGAAACTGAATTAAAAATAAAAACGAATATAAACGGACCATGAACCTGCCATAATCCTGCCCGCCCTGCTCATTCCCACCTCTAAGTGGAGCTATGTCAGAAATCCCCTGCCAGCTCAGCAGCAGTGTCTCAGTGTGATGCCACAGGACAGCTGCACTACTGACCACCAGCCCAGAATATTTACAAACCCTTTAAACACACTTTATACAAACTCAAATAAGTCCCACAAACTCAAATGAGTTGCCTATGATGATGATGCATTACTAAGGTCGGTCTCGTGCATGGCGTTGTGTCTGGCACATAGGAAAAGTCATTTTTACAAGTGTTGTAAAGAGCATATATTTTTAGCTTCTATTTCTAGAACATTCTTCTGCTCCGAGTACCTGAGGCCTGGATTCTGTGAGCACAAAGTGATGTGTAAACAATCAAACTCTTTTTATGGTTGAATGCAAAGAGGATGCTTCATCCTAACAACCGACAATGCCTGCAGAAAGTAGGTGCCATCTTTCATCTATGAATAGGACATCCTGTCAATTGGCAAATCATTTTACAAACCATAATCTATGATGGACACAAGCAGTGGATCTAAGAAATAACAATCTCCATCTCCACCATCAAAAGTCCTTTTGCCTCTGGCCAGGAGAAATAGTGTCGACGAATACTAGATGAAATCTAGATGAAATGTTTTTACCAATGTAAAACCAGCAGACAGCTATAGTAAACGAGACTGATCCGAAAACAGGGTGGGAAACCCCCAGAGTAGGAAAACATCCTTCAACAACCTGTCTTCAGGATCAAGCTGACTGTCATAGACATAGAATAACTAGAATGGGTGGAAAAGCCCCTCAGCTCAGACCATGGCAATTTGAAAGTGCACCTAATAACACAGTAGATGCCGTATATAACACCGTAGATATTATGGCTACTCAACTATATGATACTGGTAGAATATATATCTATGGGCTAACTGTGCCCTAACATTTCAACAATGCTCTTTCCACATAAAAGCAGCCAAGTCAGCCAGACACTAATCACTAAATGAACTGGCTTCATTAACCTTTGGGTCTTTTAAATCGTGCAGGGTTAACCCGTGGATAAGCACTCCCGCACAGTGAAAAGACTGGGGTTACATATACCACATAGACTCTGGGTGGGCAACCCAGGCAGGCTGCATAACAAATGTTTTAACACCTACAACAGTTCCTCAACAGAGATTTGAAAGATGATTATAGACATGGCTGCGCTTAGGAACTAAATGCACCAGCTGGGAAGTTCCCTGTTCAACTATTCGTACACTTTTAGCATGGCAGGCAGATTGCTTTTGCATATGTACTTGGTCTAAAAAAAAAAACATTTGGCAAGTGACACATTTAAAGTCTGTGAAATGTCCAAACGAGAGTGATACTGTAGAATAGAAGGTTCAACCACCAAGCACATAAATGTCGTATAGAGAATATAGGTATGACATGGGTAGAGAGCATACAGAGAGTATAACACCCGACTTCGTCTCGGGCCTTAACAACTCCCGTGCCAACATATCCAACAAACACCTGTACTTCTCAGGCATTATCACTTAAATAAGTCACATGGAACATTTCTTCGACAGAATCAAAGAGCAAGAGTCAGGATTGTGTTAAAGAGCGCAGGGTGCATGTGTGCGCGCCTGCATTTCTGTGTACTGTACGGGCCCTTAAAGGATACTTCCACTCTACGATGTTAATGCAGGCTTTTCTGAAGGGGTTTTTGAGAGTGAAGAAGAAGAGGGATCGGGCGGGGCGAGGGTTACCCCCCGTCGCCTGCATCTTCTTCAACTTATCCCTCTGCTTCCTCTTCAGCTCCTCTTCGTTCATGATGAACGACGTCAACGCAGCCATCGCCGGCTCCCCGCTGGATGCCATACTGTCCTACTGTCCCGCCCGGGACAAAGCTTCTAAATCCTGGGAAGATACGTCCTCTCCTCTAATCACCACCAAATATTCCAGAAACAGTTGTATCTGCTACACAACTTTGTGTAGTGACTCCACTGTGGCCCCACTTAAGTTCCAGAACTTCCACAATCATTAGGTTGTCGGTTCTGTGCTCTCTTCTCTTCTGCCTCCACTCTCTTCCCTCGCTCTCCTTCTTTCTGTCCTCCTGACTCTTGTCTCTCTCCCCCTCAGAGCCACAGGAACAGGGACAGGACAGCGATCCACTTGGCCCAGGCTCCTGTTAGAGGAGTAACCTGCACCAGACCAGGAGAGGAAAACTTAAGAGGAGCTGTCTCTGAGCTGCTTGAAGAACAGCAGCTGGCCCGGCCGCCTCCCTGATTTAAATATAGAGCGCTGACGACGGACTGACTGTAGCCATGCTTGGGGATGGCTAACAGGCTGGAGGTGGAGGGTAGGGGGACTGACAGCAGGGGGGTGGTGTAGGGGAGTAGAGGGGTAGCTAAGGGGGTTTTGGGGGTGAGGGCGTGGGGGACGGTGCGCACAAGGAATGAAGGGGGAAGCACGATCAGTCAGTGATAGAGGAAGTCCTCCTGAGGCAGCAGAAAAAACAGCCTGTACCCAAGAGAGACAGAGAAAGTGTGCAGCTGTCCCCTTACCGAGTAGAGATTTAAAGAAGACACTAAATCTGTGAACATGAAGAAGAGGAAAGAGGGAGGCCAGGAAGGAGGTACTTGTAGCAGCTCTAGCGGCATTGTCTGAACACATGAAAAAGAAGAGGAGAAAAGAGGGAGGAGAGAGGGAGGAAAAGAGGTGTGGATGTTCTTTCTTGCCTTCAGTGGCCAGGGCAGGCTGACTTGTTGTGCTTCTGTGACACAGTGCAGATGGAGGAGTGTTTATATCGTAGTACCAACCCAAACTAGTCTACAGTATAAACATTCTTCATCTGAACAGCACAGTGAGTTGGCAGGCAGGAACACAAAGGATGCATCCCAAATGCCACCCTACTCCCTATTTAGTGCGCTAGTTTTGACCAGGGCCCTGGCCAAAAGTAGTGCAATATATAGGGAATAGGGCCATTAGCGACGATTAAGAGTCTTCTCATGTTGTCATGATTTCTCTGAAGTGTTACACAACATATTTACCTGTTTGACATTGATCTCATTTACATTACATTACATTTAAGTCATTTAGCAGACGCTCTTATCCAGAGCGACTTACAAATTGGTGCGTTCACCTTAAGACATCCAGTGGAACAGCCACTTTACAATAGTGCATCTAAATCTTTTAAGGGGGTGAGAAGGATTACTTTATCCTATCCTAGGTATTCCTGAAAGAGGTGGGGTTTCAGGTGTCTCCGGAAGGTGGTGATTGACTCCGCTGTCCTGGCGTCGTGAGGGAGTTTGTTCCACCATTGGGGGGCCAGAGCAGCGAACAGTTTTGACTGGGCTGCGCGGGAACTGTACTTCCTCAGTGGTAGGGAGGCGAGCAGGCCAGAGGTGGATGAACGCAGTGCCCTTGTTTGGGTGTAGGGCCTGATCAGAGCCTGGAGGTACTGAGGTGCCGTTCCCCTCACAGCTCCGTAGGCAAGCACCATGGTCTTGTAGCGGATGCGAGCTTCAACTGGAAGCCAGTGGAGAGAGCGGAGGAGCGGGGTGACGTGAGAGAACTTGGGAAGGTTGAACACCAGATGGGCTGCGGCGTTCTGGATGAGTTGTAGGGGTTTAATGGCACAGGCAGGGAGCCCAGCCAACAGCGAGTTGCAGTAATCCAGACGGGAGATGACAAGTGCCTGGATTAGGACCTGCGCTGCTTCCTGTGTGAGGCAGGGTCGTACTCTGCGGATGTTGTAGAGCATGAACCTACAAGAACGGGCCACATCTCGACACCATAATTCCACAGAACCCCTCTCCAGGATAGGGCAGGTGGCATGTCTAAACTGCATCAAAAGAATACCATTCACGACTTCTAACTTCCTATACCAAACAAAAAAAACAACACACAAGCATTTAATTTAAACTTGTAAGGTTAATCATAAAGGCTGTGAAATAGCTTATCACAAGTCCTCTAGCTACTGCAACGTTGTTAAAAAGGACTAAGCTAAGTGTTCTGTTAACAAAATGTGCGGTTGGTCATTTTGTTCTTTGAAGTATCCCCCCCCTCCCCCCAGGCCCAGCTAACATAGACAGGCCGATATAAAATACAAAATAATGTGCTGCCATCTAGTGGTCATGAGTAATACAAGCACAACAGAAGACGAGGGATACGGCTTCAGAAAAAGGCAGTAAGCAATGCAGGTGACAACAAGGGCTCTAACATAATGAATGAAGACAAAAGTGGCTTCAAACTATTTTAAACAGATTTCACCAAACAACTTCAACAGTTCAACCAGCAATAAGCTCAACCAAGGGAACGTTTATTTATTTTTATTTTTTCCAAGCATGATGTAGACAATTACATCAAACAGACATTCTTTCAACAGTGCAAGATATGACAACTGTAACAAACAAATGTAATAACCGATTCAAACGTATCAGTTGAAGTCTTAAAAATCAACCGATCATTTTCACATGATGAAAATTATATTCAAAACAACGTCAATTAAAAAGAGTGCATCTGCATTTAAATACAACAGCTAAAAAACACACTAAGAAATAATATTTCAATAGACATCTTCATCATTCCGTAACATGTATGTCTGAGTAAAAGCAGGCCAGCATAATGTCACCCCCCTTGCACACGCACAGCAGAGCATCAGTCCTCGCTAACAATGTGAGAAGCAATCCAACTGACTGCAATATTCCCCTCTGGAATCATTCAAAGCCATTTGGCAGTCCAGTAATTCCAAAAACCATTAACCAGTGATTCTACACTTAATAACTACATTATAAAAGAGCGTTTTCAAGCCAAGCCATTCACATTCAGCTACCTCAGAGGCTCCAACAAAGTCAAGTCTCCACTTCAGAGCCTCTCAAAACAAAGTCAGCAAAACTATGAATCATTATCACAAGGCTTAATAAAAACCTGAGGTACTGAGGTAGCTTCACAACACAACAATGCTACAATGAGGGTTGAAAATATATATCTATTTAAAAAGGTGCTTAAGCATATTAAGACATTCTGAATCAGTCCTATTTTTTCAAGCGTTTTTTTTTTTTACGACAGTCATTGCAATATATCCAGGTTCATTTAACGGTATACACCGAGTATAACAAACATTAGGAACACTTTCCTAATATTGAGTTGCACCCCCCACCCCCTTCTTGCACTCAGAACAGCCTAAAAGCGTTCCACAGGGATGCTTCCCATTCCCACAGTTGTGTCAAGTTGGGTGGATGCCCTTTGGGAAACTGTGAAGTGTGGAAAAACCCAGCAGCGTTGCAGTTCTTGACACAAACCGGTGAGCCTGGCACCTACTACCATACACCGTTTAAAGGCACAAATTCACCGTCTGAATGGCACACACACAATCGATGTCCCAATTGTCTCGAGGCTGAATCATCCTTCTTTAAAACTGTCTCCGTCCCTTCATCTACACTGATTGAAGTGGATTTAACAAGTGACATCAATAAGGGATCATAGCTTTCCCCTGGTCAGTCGGTGTCATGGAAAGAGCAGGTATTCTTAATGTTTTGTACACTCAGTGTATGACGCAGAGATGAAGATGCAACTTGCATTATGCTGTTTTCTTATACTCCTCATTTGGTACACATCTATCACATCGGTATTCTTTAGCTTTGGAGTCATGACTGCAACCACCATTTTGGAAACAAAGGACAATTTGGGCCAGCCATCATTCCAAACAGCATTACTGTACATAAGCTGTCCTAAAGGTGCTGGGAATGTATTGAAATGGCAAAGGAACTGAAATCCTGAACAACAACGATGTAGCTAATGACAGTATAACAGCAGCAGATGTGGACAAAGCTCAGGAGGTGACTAGCCTCTGATCTGAAGCCAGCCATTGGGGTTTAACTAAGCATCTTGTGTCGGTCAAAGACAGTCTTGCGCTGTTCCTGAACCTGCTTTTTCCACCGCTGCTGTGCCCCCTCGACCCTCTCCAGTACGGTGTTACTTCTGCCTCCCTGAGCAGCGCTGCCACCCTCAGGCTGCGGCCGCATGTCCTGTGAGGGGAGACAGAGACAGAGCACAGGACGTTACAGACACAGGACGTCACACACACTCCTGTGTTCTTCACCTGTTGACCTTCCCCGGTTAACCTCAACGAAACGTAGAGGTAGAGCATTGGACTACCTCTACTAGGCAGGGTAGCCTAGTGGTTAGAGCATTGGACTAGTAACCGAAAGGTTGCAAGTTCAAATCCCCGAGCTGACAAGGTACAAAATCTGTCGTTCTGCCCCTGAACAGGCAGTTAATCCACTGTTCCTAGGCCATCATTGAAAATAAGAATTTGTTCTTAACTGACTTGCCCAGTAAAGGTAAAAAAAAAAAAAAAAATTAAATTAAAAATTTTAAAAAAGAGAGAACTAAAGTCATCAAAGCACGAAGCTTAATTGATAGGTAATGTGAGTTTATGATCCCTCTGTGTGATGACTGTGTGGAGGAGCAAAAGCTTGGCACTCTATAGAGGATAACTGGAAAAAGAGCTCCTGTATATGTCTGACCTTCCAGAATTCAAACAGTTAAAGTAACTCATTCATTTGTGTGTGCCTATGTGTATTTAAAAGGTTGGCCGACCTCAGAGTCCTCGTCGTTGTGAAGGGGCTGGATATAGGGGTCATGTTTACGGATCAGAGGGTCAACCAGCAGCAGGAACAGCATGTAGAGGAGGAGGGAGCCCACCACTGACAGGTAGATGAGGATGGTCACCTGGGACAGAGGATATAATGCAGCTTTGATTACATTTCGGGAAAACAAGCCCTTTGGCTACTTTCTGAAATGCAAAGGCAAATATTAAAACATATGCAGGAATACAAAGAGAAGAAAATATGTATTATTTTAAAAAAGCAGAGGGAGAGGGATATTTCACACATTACTTCTATATTATAAATATATAATTTATTATAAACATTATTGGCAAATGCAGTATCTAAAAAAGCATGGCATGTAAAAAAAGAAGTAAAATGACCCATGAACACCAACATGTGAACTGCATAGGTGCATGTCAAATCTAGTGTCAAATTAAAGTTAAGAGTCTAGATATTTCTTTTAGAAATTAAGGCATATATACATTTTAGCAGCTATTTTCTATCCTAAATATTAAGAACAAGCAAAGGCTTGGATTTCTGGTCAGATGGAAAAGGGGTCTTAGAAAACATCGACCAGAAAAAGTCTTAGTAAGTATTAGAAATACATCAAAACACATTACTGTCGACCTAAAGACCCCTGCCAAATAATATCAACAGTCATATTTCCTTTTGGAGAAATTATTTACCTTGTGAAAGTTTAAGAAACATTGCCCTGAAATTCCGTTACCAAAGATATTTTCTCATTTCTCTCCTTCATGAGGAAGCATAAATCAAATCAAAGTTTATTTGTCACGTGCGCCGAATACAACAGGAGTAAACCTTAGAGTGAAATGCTTACTTACAGGCTCTAACCAATGGTGCAAAAAAGGTATTAGGTGAACAATAATGAAAGTTCACAGATGTAACAAGTAAAGGTAGACCTACCAATTAGTTATAGTGCTTTTACTAATATATATGTATTTGGAATTAAGTGATTCAACTCAAAATTCCGTTAACAAATTCAAATGAACAAAAATATAAACGCAACCTTCAGCAATTCCAACGATTAAAGTTACAGTTCATTAGGAAATCAGTCAATTGAAATAAATAAATTAGGCCCTAATCTATGGATTTTACATGACTGTGAATACAGATATGCATTTGTTGGTCACAGATACCTTTAAAAAAAAAAAAAGGTAGGGTCGTGGACCAGAAAACCAGTCAGTATCTGGTGTGACCTCCATTTGCCTCATGCAGCGCGACACATCTCCACATATTGGCGGGAACTGAAATACGCTGTCGATCCATAAACATGCTCAATGGGTGACATGTCTGGTGAGTATGCAGGTCATGGAAGAACTGGGACATTTTCAGCTTCCAGGAATTGTGTACAGATCCTTGCCGTGCATTATCATGCTGAACTTTGAGGTGATGAATGGCGGCGGATGAATGGCACGACAACGGGCCTCAGGATCTTGTCACGGTATCGCTGTGCATTCTAATCGCCGTCCACAAAATGCAATTGTGTTCGTTGTCCATGGGGCATTCTGTTCACAACGTTGACATCAGCAAACCACTCGCCCACACGAGGCCATACATGCTGTCTATTCATCCATAGAAGAGACAAAAATGACAAGTAAATTCATCCATAAATGACAAGTAAAAGCTAAGCTAAAATCCTACTTGAGTAAAAGTAAAAGTATTTGGTTTTAAATATACTTAAGTATCAAAAGTAAATGTAATTGCTAAAATATACTTAAGTATCAAAAGTAAAAGTATAAATAATACATCATTTACAAACAAAGCACTTGTGTTTCGTGAGTCCACCAGATCAGAGGCAGTAGGGACGGAGATTCTCACTTGATAAGTGTGTGAATTAGACCATTTCCCTGTGCTGCAAAGCATTCAAAATGTAACGAGTACTTTTGGGTGTCAGAGATAATCTATTGAGTAGAAAGTACATATTTTCTTTAGGAATGTAGTGGACTTCTTATTCACTTGTATCTACTCTTCTCTGTGAAGGCTAGGGCTGGGAATTGCGAATGGAACTCGTGACACAATGTTATCACAGAACTTTGGTGACGATATGATATGTATAGCGATTCTCAATGTATTGTGATTCGATACTGTCATTTCATTGATGTTCTAAACAAGCTATATGATGAAAAATACAGGAGTTTTGGCTCAGGTACAGCCAACTAGCGCTAGCTAACAATAACTAGCAAAATTATTATTATTATCATCATCCTTTTGGGGAGGGGGAAATCAATACTTTGACTCAAAGTATTGATATAATATTGTCCAAAATAATGTGATATGTAACCAAATCAATATTTCCTCCATCCCTAGTGAAAACTGTTTGTGTATTGACTTAGGTTCTTTCTGACTCGTGTGGCTTAAATAGGGTCATCCTGTTATCACAGTAACATGTTTGACCCCCCCCGCCGTCCCCATGGCCTCCTCCTCCCTCTCCCTGTCCTTGAGAATGCTGTTTCTCTGTATCCTGGCTGGCGTCCATGGTGCAAACATCGGGTCGTTATGCTAGCGGCCTTCGAGGGGACCCTGCTGGTAATTACCCCTATGTCAAGGTTTGGTGTGGTGGCGAATCCGGTGGCATGACAGACTGGCACAAGGATACTCAAAACCCATCCTGGAGTGCCATATTCAACTTTCTGAATGTGGCATCCAGTGCTTTCCTGAAGTTTGAGATCTGGGAGAAAGACCTGAACTTCGATGACCACCTGGGAACCTGCACCACTAAGCTCCGCTCTGGCACTCAGAGCGTAACCTGTGGTCTGAGTAGTGGAACCTTCTACTACACTTACAGTTACCACTAAGCCAGCCATAATGTACAACATTCGGCCATCACATACCTTAATGAAATTGTAATGAATTTTACTGATAAACATTAAGGTGTAAATAAAAAAACATGCATTTCAGTACAATCTGGTTCTCTCATTATCTGGCATTTACACTTATTAGATAAGGGCCTTACGTACAGAACATGCTGTATGGATAGACAGTGAATGTATTCTTTTAGTCATGGTTTTGAACACCATGCTCCTATACCATTTCCTCTTTAGCATTACCATCTGTCAGTTTTTACCACAGTTGGGAATCTTCGGTTGCTCAGGTATGGAAATGCTGGATTCAAAGCATAAAGCGAACCACGACTGTATTTTAAAGGTTTCATAAAACAATTGTGCACAAGGGGGGGGGGGGGACAGAAACGTTCTCCAGAGAGTCCGTAACATAAACCAAAAAACGTATTATAAAAGCTGTTCTGTTCCGTTCTCCCACAGCCCACGCCATAACATAACTTAAGGCTAGAAACCATCTGCTAAGTGGACAGTAAGTCACTTTCCACCATTGCTGAGTTACAATCAGTGACCCTTAACCTCGGGAGAGTTATTTAAGAGGCAAAATTGTTCCTATGGGCACGTGGAATTTAACCACACCCAACATCAGTTAATACCAGTTGATGGACTGTGTGTAAGGGTCAGACCTCAGTACCTTGATGGTGTTGCTGCTGCGTTCTTCATACTTGCACTCACACAGCAGACAGTAGGCCTCCACATCATGGCCCGGCACTGGCATGGGCTCCACCACATGGAGGCACTTACTGGGGACCGATAAATACACATATTAGGATGGATCCAAGATGACATTATGGACTGGGCCTGGATGTAGCCTGCATTATTAGTTGAGCCTTTTCATGACTACCCATAAACAACAAACGGAAATCTATTCATTTAAATCAAATCAAACATGCGCCGAATACAACAACTGTAGACTTACCGTGAAAAGCCCTTAACCAACAGTTCAGTTCAAGAAGAAAGTATTTGCCAACAAACAAACAGCAAGAAGCAGCAGTGTACGGGTGGGGGGGGGGTCAATGTAAATTGTCTGGTGGCGATTTTTATGAATTGTTCAGCAGTCTTGGCGGTAGAAGCTGTTGAGGAGCCTTTTGGTCCTAGACTTGGCGCTCCAGTACCACTTGCCGTGCGGTAGCAGTGAAAACAGTCTATAACTTGGGTGACTGGAGTCTCTGACAATGTTATGGGCTTTCCTATGACACCGCGTATTATATAGGTCGTGGATGGAAGGAAGCTTTGCCCCAGTGATGTACTGGGCCGGTCGCACTACCCTCTGTAGCGCCTTGGGGTCAGATGCCGAGCAGTTGCCATACCAGGCGGTGATGCAATCGGTCAGGATGCTCTCGAAGGTGCAGCTGTAGAACCTTTTGAGGATGTGGGGGCCCATGCCAAATCAAGTCTCCTGAGGGGGAAAAGGTTTTGTCGTGCCCTCTTCATGACTGGCTTGGTGTGTTTGGACCATGATAGTTCTTTGGTGATGTGGAAACCAAGGAACTTGAAACTCTCAACCTGCTCCACTACAGCCCCGTCAATGTTAATGGGGGCCTGTTCGGCCCGCCTTTTCCTGTAGTCCACGATCAGCTCCTTTGTCTTGCTCACATTGAGGGAGAGGTTGGTGTCCTGGCACCACACTGCCAGTTCTCTGACCTCCCTATAGGCCGTCTCATCGTTGTCGGTGATCAGGCCTACCACTGTTGTGTTGTCAGCAAACTTAATGATGGTGTTGGAGTCGTGTTTAGCCACGCAGTCATGGGTGAACAGGGAATACAGGAGGGGACTAAGTACAAACCCTTGAGGGGCCCCAGTGTTAAGGATCAGCATGGCAGACGTATTGTTGCCTACTCTTACCACCTGGGGGCGGTCCTTCAGGAAGTCCAGGATCCAGTTGCAGAGGGAGGTGTTTAGTCCTAGAGTCATTAGCTTAGTGATGAGCTTCGTGGGCACTATGGTGTTGAACGCTGAGCTGTAGTCGATGAACAGCATTCTCACATACAGTTGAAGTCAGATGTTTACATACACTTAGGTTGGAGTCATTAAAACTCGTTTTTCAATGTCAGAATAATAGTAGAGAGAATTATTTATTTGAGCTTTTATTTCTTTCATCACATTCCCAGTGGGTCAGAAGTTTACATACACTCAATGAGTATTTGGTAGCATTGCCTTTAAATTGTTTAACTTGGGTCAAACGTTTCGGGTAGCCTTCCACAAGCTTCCCACAATAAGTTGGGTGAATTTTGGCCCATTCCTCTTGACAGAGCTGGTGTAACTGAGTCAGGTTTGTAGGCCTCCTTGCTCGCACACACTTTTTCAGTTCTGCCCACAAATTTTCTATAGAATTGAGGTCAGGGCTTTGTGATGGCCACTCCAATACCTTGACTTTGTTGTCCTTAAGCCATTTTGCCACACTTTGGAAGTATGCTTGGGGTCATTGTCAATATGGAAGACGCATTTGCAACCAAGCTTTAACTTCCTGACTGATGTCTTGTGATGTTTCTTCAATATACCCACATAATTGTCCTCCCTCATGATGCCATCTATTTTGTGAAGTGCACCAGTCCCTCCTGCTAGCAAAACAGTCCTGTAGTGTAGCATCCGCGTCCTCTGACCACTTCCGTATTGAGCAAGTCACTGGTACTTCCTGCTTTAGTTCTTGCTTGTAAGCAGGAATCAGGAGGATAGAATTGTGGTCAGATTTGCCAAATGGAGGGCGGGGGAGAGCTTTGTATGTATCTCTGTGTGTGGAGTAAAGTTGGTCTAGGATGTTTGTTTTTTTTGGTATGGAACTTGAAATCCACCACCCCTAGATTGGAAGACTAGACTGTGAATTCAGCATTATGTGCATGCACATGTTATGCACTAGACAATTGCTCACCAATCTTTCTGGGAGACATTCCTGCTGTAGATGTGTCCGGTGATGTTCCTGTAGGGTGGGCAGATACACTTGCAGCGCACATCTTCAAAACTCTGAGAATATAGAGAAGATCTTTATTACTATACAGTGACATGTGCATTATCAAACAAATGACAGCAGCAGCAGTATACACTAGCTTATACCAGGTCTATTTGTGCTGTCTTGTCAACGCCATTGCTGTCATTGTCATTTGTCACGCCAAACGCTGTAGGCCATCACAACAATGCAGAGCTGCCAACTCTCACGCATTGGCTGTGAGACACATGCGTTTGACCCTCCTTCTCACGGCACATCTCTAATATCTCACGTAATTGAAAAGTACTGCTTTTATTTTCCTAATTCGTCCATTATAGTCAGCGCATTAACTTTTCAACTGTGCTTCAAATCGTTTTGAAATCGGAGCATCTGCGCCTGCAGGTTAGCATCACGAGCAGAACCTCTAACATCGTCCTGTCTTGCCACAGCACTGTGAACCGCGGAACATTGAAGCATAGGATTGGTCTCGTTATGTTAGGGATCAAGTGGATTGGATGCATGTTTTAGAGAAACGCCCCTCAAGATTAGAGTGGAACTGAATGGAAAGAGAGAACCACTGAGTTTATATAAGTAGAAACAATAGTAGCACGGTAGAGCTGTTTAATGTACAATGTCAACAAACTGAGGCTGCTGTTGCTCCCGCCCCTATTGCAGAATGCAGCCGTTTGACAGCATGTTAAATCCACACTTGCATTAGTCCCCTGGTTAGGTGATTGACATTCAGGCTGTGCCAACAAAAAGGCAGCAGCAGACAGACCTACAGAATGTTTTAGCAGGGAATTTCGGGCAGGGTGACCTGATTTTATTCTACAGAGGGGACAATAAATATAAACATTATTTGGTTAGGGTGTAGATTTATGTAATCTTGTTTCCATGAGTTTTTATTATCTATTTACTTCATTTAGTCTGATCAGTGGAACAATTCTCCTGCTTAACAATGGGCTAAAATATAGGGTTGATTTGTGTGCTTGTCAGCAAAACACTGCTGTTATTCCCCACACTTGTTTTATTATTCCACCGCGACACTATTTTTCCAGTGTAATCACATATTTGAAATCTTACCTACTTGGGTCTTTGAAAATGATTCATATTAAATCATGTATTTTTCAGCCATTAATGGACCGTTTTGATTGAGTCATACAAATCGTCACCGGATATTATATGCTCCAGGAACCAAATAACATTTTAGAGATTTTAGGGGGGACTCACAACTCATAAAACACATATTGCATCTATGTAGAGTGAGACGATGACAATGATATTAAACTAGAAGTAATAAACCACCTCAATATTGAAATTCATTAGACTTTTATTGAAGGTTGGGTGATTTTGAGAAATGAATTGTTATAACAAGAACATTTTCACACACTCAGCACTTGGGGAAACATTAGGGGTGGTCAACCCTCCTGGAGAGCAAGCAGGATTTTCAGCCCTATTTTAAAGAGATAGTTTACCTAAATTACAAAATGTTTGTGCCCTTACCTTGAAAGCAGTCTATGGACAAGGATAATACAATCTTATGATTTGGTTACCCCTGGCATAAACCATTAATATTAGTATTTACTGTACAGAGTGTTGGTGTAGTGGTAACACTCGCCGGCCCATGTCAGATACAACTTTCCACATGAGAACAGGGACCAATCCCTGCATCCAACCTTCCCATTTTCCTGTCTCCCCATCTCATTTAATTACTGTCTGAATAAAGTGTCAAACAGACAGATAATTATTTTAAAAATATAATAATAATGTGCATACTCAACGTAACAGTTGTCCTAAAATAAATTATCTTCCACTCTGGTCATAGGCCTAAACCATGTCAGAATATGTAGAATTGCAGGAAATGAGCTTTTACAACAGGACCCCCCAGACCCCCGTCTAGGGGTTGTGCCATTGGGCAATAAAATCCACATAGCAAAGCTTTCTTCAAAAGTTGCCAGCTATGGCAATGGAATTGGCAAGACAGCAGAAACGGATCTGGGACTCAGGCTAGAATACACCAGAGTTGATGGTCCTGGAATTGATATACCTTACTAGCGTGTGCAAAGGAGATGGCGTCACTGAGCAGTACAACCAGCAGGCCGACTAAAAGGGACCTGGAAGTCTGTTCTCTCCTGGACGACATACTAACAGACAGACCCGCCAGGTAGCAACCTCCTTACCCTGGACTGGAGGAAGAACGCTACCCTATATGAGGAGGAAGAGGGCACACGCGCACCCACAAACACACTCTTTATGGCAAATCTTAGTTAGTTTAGTTACATGTTAGTTACATAGCTTGATACTACATATCATTCCATTAAGTTGTCTCCCACATGTTCTCTATGGCTACATTTTGAAATAAAAAAATTAATTTACAACTGCTGTCAACAGTGATACAGCAACAACAGCTAGCAAGCTGTCAACAGGGCCTAAAATGGAAGTTAAGTCGAAGACATTCGTGCCATTGATGTATATGTGTATGTTGCAAATCAAAAACAGAAAAAAAATACCACACCAGCGATATACTTATTAGCAAGTAAATACCTTGGAAACGTTATTTATTTCATACGCACATACCACAAGATGACTTCAGCTGTTCTTCTTCAGTGGTGTTAACCGTTGTTGGCAACAACTTCCATGGTGCCACCTACTGGGTTGGAATAAAAAAAATAAAAAGTGTGACCTACTAGGATCCCTGGCGTTATACAATTTGTGTACATCATTGCATGCGATTTGATGTCTATTGGGAAAAAGCCTCAGTCCAGTGTGTGTAATCTATTGACAAATGTGTGTCCCCTGACTGACTAAAATGTGTATCCCCTCTCGCTCTGGTGGAAAGTATAAGGTAAACCCCTGCTTCTTCTTCTTGACCCGATCAATAGCTCTATTTCCGGGTAGTCATATCAATATCATATAGAGTCATATATAAAGAAAACTGTATTACATTATGAAAGCAGATCTAATAAAATGGAATAATCTTGCCATAAATCTCACAGGTAGAAAAAAAACTCTATGGAATGGCATGGCTGACAAAGTTTTGGTATTTACTTTCGGAAATACCAATTACCCCACCACAGACATTCTCTTAAAAAAGTACACTCGTTCATAACATACTTTACGTGGGCAAATAAAATGCATAGAATAAAATGGAAAGTTTGACATCTTCCTTAAGTCTGAGGGTGGTTTTACCCTTCCAGACATGGTATTGTATCAACCTGGCACCCAAGGCTTTTACTTGCGACATATTGTTAAATGCACTAAAGAGGAACAATGGGTACATATTTGAAGATGCTCGTGCTCAACCCGAGAATATTTTTTTACGTGTCTTATCTTCAAAGGCTTAAGCTGAGAACATGAACAACTTCACAGTTAAGAACACTATAACAACATAGAAGAAAATGAAAAAATGTAGTAATTTTGGACTGACCAAGATATCACAAAATGTTGATTTAAAATCTTTTCACAAATTCTACAGCACAACAGCAGAGTCGTGTCTTAAGTGTAAAACGAATGACTCAATAATCCATGCATTCTGGGAACGATATAAAGGGCAAAATAAGTCATTGGGATAGAAAGTTGTATTACTGTATTACAATGTAAACATACTTTTAATCCGTCTGAATGCCTATTTCAATATATGGTATATGGGGGCGTAGTGAAATATCCAATGGGCTAGATGATTCTCTTCTCATCACTGATCTTGAAAAAAACGTATACTAACAAATTGGAAATCAATCAACCCACCATCATTAACATAATGGATTTAAAAAAATATATATATATATATTGAAATGGGCGACCGAGAAAAACAAATAGGTACAATTTAAAGACAAGCGGAAAACAATGGCTGGGGGGGTGAGAACATGTGGGTCTGGGCAGGTGAGATGTAGTCATTGTTTGTGTGCGTCTGTAAGTTGTTGTTCATATGTATACGTTTGCATCTGGAGTGGAGAAAAAAAAGTATAAAAAAAAAAATCTAAGATGAATATCTCTATAGTGAGCTCCCCACCCTAGACCCTAGGCTACCCTTAATAAGCCATACACACCAATAATGCACACAAGCAACTGAAAGGGCAGTTGGAGACACGGATACTTCCGTAACGAGCTATGTTATCCGTGTGAACGCTACTCTGTATTCTTTGCTTGACATCCTCTTTCTCGCAACCTGAATCTGTCCTGTGTTTTTTTTATTACGGTGAGATTCCCTCTTGACCTATTGGAGGGTCTTCTTGACCTGAGCACGAAAGGTCAGAATGCTGCACACTTCAGATTCAATACAGCTGCATTGTTGGGGAGTTATACAGTTCAAGAGTGCAACCCCCTCCCCACCTTTCCTATGTCATACATGTGTTAAGTAAGTACTGAGTACAGTGGACATCCATGGTGCATTCCTGGTATCAGCCCCAAAACATTGAGTCCAATATCCTGCTTTCACGAGTCTTTCTCGCCAGAATGAGGCTGTGAGAAATTACGCTTCACCAGCTCTGCCATTATTAGCCTCTTCTCTTCAGCAGTAACCCTTCCTGTCTCCTGCACAGTGAGGGTCTTTACACCCAAAGGCTAATTGTCTGTTTAAGGACACCGACCTCTGCCCACTGAGGCATACAGTCACTGGCCTTTCATCACCTGAAAGGTCAGAACAGAACACTCATCATACGAGTTTAGATCATCATTCCTTTTCAATGGTCTAAATAGAATGTAAGAACATCTTTTGAATATCCACCAAGAAGCAAAAGCATACAGACATTTTTGTTGTTGTTGCAAAAAGTAGTCCGTTTGACCACTAGGTGATGCTACAAGGTTCCAAGTCCACAGTCACTGACTGGGCCCAGTGGCATAAGCTCCTCCATTGTGATACAGATACTTTATAATAGGGCTCATCCCTGTAGTAGGATGTCAGAGGTATTGAGGAAGAATAGCAGCTTTCAATATGCCTTGATGTCTAACGACCAGTATGTTCTTGGAACCTCCAATTCAATCAATTGCACATATTCATGTAACCTTTACAACTGATTAAAGCACAGATATTCTCAGGACTGTTAGATATTGTGCATCAATTTGGAATATGGGGCTTGCTTGACAAAATGAAAAGAAAGACTGTTAAGATTTGTTGTGAAATGAATGTTCCAATTAGAAACACAATATTGTAGCCTACCTTTTTCTCTGCCTTTTCACTACTCCTTACTCCACCTCTCCCACTCCCTCCAGTACTACTTCTAACCATTCTTCTTTTTGACCTTTACCTTTACATCTTCTGTAGTTCCTAAAGTGGAGTCCTCTCTTTCTCTCTATCATGTTATTGCAGAGTACACTGTTTGAATAACAAGACAACAACACCGGTAAGTGATACTTCCCCCCTCTCCTCTCCTCTCCTCTCCTCTCCTCTCCTCTCCTCTCCTCTCCTCTCCTCTCCTCTCCTCTCCTCTCCTCTCCTCTCCTCTCCTCTCCTCTTCCCTCCCCCTCTCATCGCCTCTCAGTGATGTGCTTTGGGTAGTATGACTATCACTATTCTAATAGACACAAGGTAATTATGGTGGTTGGTGCCTTGACTGTGTGTGCATGTGTGTGTGCGTGTGTACGTGCTTGGGATTCCTGACATTTCTATTCTAATAGATACACACTGTAATTACATTGGTGGCTAGGAGGCAGCAGAGAGTGGTGATCCATCGACCAGGGACAACACAAAACTATAAATCACAACGCTATGGTTCCGCCCTCCCAACTGTAGCCAAGCACGCTCGGCGAGAGAGCAATCCTGCCAACCTGGGTTTGCACATTTGTCTTCATCAAGTAGTAGGGTTGTTTTGGGCATGACTGAATTTGCTGCCAGTGCCATGGTTATCAAACATGGAGTTATTTTAGCAACTGCTGCTTTAGACCTTATTCAAAGCTTAATGTTCTACCATAGAGCACTTAACAGAGCACTTCATACAGTACCAGTTTAAAAGTTTGGACACACCTACTTTTCTTTATTTTACTATTTTCTACATTGTAGAATAATAGTGAAGACATCAATACTATGAAATAACACATATGTAATCATGAAGTAACCAAAAAAGTGTTAAACAAATCAAAATATATGTTATATTTGAGATTCTTCAAAGTAGCCACACTGCCTTGATGACAGCTTTGCACACTCTAGGCATTCTCTCAACCAGCTTAAACTGGTATGCTTCTCCAACAGTTCCCACATCTGCTGACTACTCGTTGGCTGCTTTTCCTTCACTCTGCGGTCCAACTCATCCCAAATCATCTCAATTGGGGTGAGGTCGGATGATTGTGGAGGCCAGGTCATCTGATGATCATCATCTCATCACTCTCCTTCTTGGTCAAGTAGCCCTTACACAGCCTGGAGGTGTGTTGGGTCATTGTCCTGTTGAAAATCAAATAGTCCTACCAGATGGAATGGCGTGTCACTGCAGAATTCTGTGGTTGCTATGCAGGTTAAGTGTGCCTTGAATTCTAAATAAATTACTGTCAGTGTCACCAGCAAAGCACCCCCACACCATCACACCACCTCCTCCATGCTTCATGATGGGAACCACACATGCGGAGATCATCCGTTCACCTACTCTGTGTCTCACAAAGACACGGCAGTTGGAACCAAAAATCTCAAATTTGGATTCATCAGACCAAAGGACAGATTTTTAACGGTGTAATGTCCATTGCTTGTGTTTCTTGGCCCCAAAAAAAGTATATTTTTCTTATTGGTGTCCGTTAGTAGTGGATTCTTAGCAGCATATCGACCATGAAGGCCTGATTCACACAGTCTCCTCTTGAACAGTTGATGTTGAGATGTGTCTGTTACTTAAACTCGGTGAAGCATTTATTTGGGCTGCAATCTGAGGTGCAGTTAACTCTAATGGACCTTATCCTCTGCAGCAGAGGTAACTCTGGGTCTTCCTCCTCTCCTGTGGCAGTCCTCATGAGAGACAGTTTCATCATAGCGTTTGATGATTTTTGCGACTGCACTTGAAGAAAATGTTTAAGTTCTTGACATTTTCAGGATTGACTGACCTTCATGTCTTAAAGTAATGATGGACTGTTGTTAATCTTTGCTTTTTGAGCTGTTCTTGCCATAATATGGACTTGGTCTTTTAACAAATAGGGCTATCTTCAAATGAACTTTTAACAAGGCACACCTGTTAATGGAAATGCATTCCAGGTGACTACTTCATGAAGCTGGTTGAGAGAACGCCAAGAGTGTGCAAAGCTGTTATCAAGGCAAAGGGTGGCTACTTTGAAGAATCTTAAATATGTTCAACTCTTTTTTGGTTTCTACATGATTCCATATGTGTTATTTCATAGTTTTGATGTCTTCATTATTATTCTACAATGTAGAAAATAGTACAAATAAAGAAAAACCCTTGAATGAGTAGGCGTGTCCAAACGTTTGACTGGAACTGTACATTTGAATGATAGATTTCATTGAAAATGTTAAAGGCTTCCTCAAACCCAGGGGGACACCACAACATGATGTTGTGAAACCCTATGGATCGAAGAAGTACAGCTACTTTCTAATTTTGGTTTATATAAACTGTGAATCTCTGTAACCGTAGAAGCCCCATGGATCATTCTGGGAAAGCCTGAACTATAGAGGTGTTAGTGAGAGATCATTCCAAATTAACAGCCGATAAAAAGAAAACACTGGCTCAGTCTGAGAACTACTGTTGTTCTGTTGTTCTGTTGTTGAGTCCGAGACAGCTGGTGGTATTCTCCTGCCTCGACTGAGAAGACAGCTGTCAATCACATACCCACCTGAGCCCAGGGAGAGGAGGAGGGGGAGAGGAGGAGGGAGAGGAGGAGGTGTCTGGTGAGTGTGGCGCCAAGAGAAGAGGTGAGGCGAGTGCACCTGAAATAGATGCAGAGTAGTAGTTGAGGTGGCAGCTCCTCCAGCCTGGCCTGCCTCTAAGGGACAGAGATGCACGGTGAGGAGACAGAGAGGAGACTGACCACTGGAGCAGAGCGGGATATTGATCCAGACAGAATTTGAAACCCTAGGAGCTACCATGACACATGATGGACACATGCACGGACGGACGTGCACACACACACGGATGGACGTGAGTGCGTGCACACATAAGGACACGCACTCACACAAACAAACACACACACTCTCTCTCAGACACACACACACACTCCATCCCACCACCTCCACACATAGAGACCATGGTCCCTCCACTGTTTTCCTTAAGCAGCGTATGTTTGAGGGGGGGGTGGCACCGATTTACATGTGCAAATGTCAGTCAGTCAGCTCCCAGCAATCACGGAGGGGTGAGACATGGACTGAATAAAACAGCAGCTCAGTGCCCTGTGTTCTGGGGTCATAGCCTTCTAAAGTGATGACAGAAATCTCTCCCCAACGACCATACACACACACACACACACACACACACACGGACAGACGGAAGCACATGCACAAGCATGTGCGTACGCACTTGCTCATACAGGCATATTACGCTCCATGCACATGCACCTACACATTTGTAACTCTCTCACCCACACATGGACGCACGCACGCACACACACACACACACACACACACTCTCTCTTTTCTCTCTCTCTCCTCTCTCTTTCTCTCTCTCTATTTATCTCTCTCTCTCTCTCTCTCTCTCTCTCTCTCTCTCTCCCCATTGGGTATCAACAATCATCCACACTGTATAAACAGTGTCATAAAACAAAAACACAACTAAACAATGACATTTTCATAGACGTCCCCCAAGTCGATGCTAATCCCTGCCTGTAATAAAAACACCCACACGCACAAACGCACGCACGCACGCACGCACGCACACACACACACACACACACACACACACACTCACACACACACACACACAGAGAGAGAGAGGGAGACATTAGAAACCATTCAGGAGAGTAGATAAAGATCATCATCAAGAGATGACAGGAGAGACATGGAGAGGTAGAGGATAGAGGGGAGAACTGATCCCTCTCTCCGTCCATCTGACCTGCGCTACCTTTCTATCATTGTCAAAGTGAGACACCGTACATCATCGGGTCAGAGCGCTCATCGCTCCTCTACACCTCAGCTGGGACCGGGACATGACAAGGATAGACGGTGCTGTCCAACAAACACAATCAACAGATTTAAGCACGTAAACGTGACATATTGGACCCTTTAAATAACATAACAAGTGATGTTATTATAATTTATAAACTATGCATGCTAACTGTATTATTCTGTGTTTTAATGATCGTTTAGAAGCGTTGTTAGTCAGCTGTTTCCCTGAAACTACCACACGAATAAACCTCTTCATTACTATAGTGTATATGCAACCATCCATGCACTTTATCCTCATAAGATTTATATTGACAAATACTATTGATTGGTGAGGCTAAATCCCGTAGCACGCGCTTATGTATCAATATGCTGTGTCTTTCTATTGTAACCATGTATGTCAAATGTTTAGGAAGAAGGCTACTCTTCCTGTGTCTCTCAAATATCTGAAGCTTTAATGGAATGTAAAGAGAACACAGGTGAATTGGGTATCAGTAATGCAATGGATCGTTTCCATGGAGATGTCAAGACAGTGTTGCCTTGTTAATGCAGCCTCTGACATGCAGGATCACTAGCGATGCCTTGTAGGGAATGTACAGCATGTACTGTTTTCTTCCACCATCTGCTATTGTACCCTGACACGTTGTGTGCTTCACTGATGCAGCCATTAGTGATTCTCATCCAAGGAACTTGAGTACGTTTTCAAAGGGTCCACAACAAAACAAAACAAGGGAAGAACTGAAAAAAGCAAAATATCATCAGTGCGCCTCAAAATATTGGACATAAAAATGATGTAACGACAGCCCAAACTGTGGAACGGACAAGTGCCTCAATGGCCAGTGGTTTGACCTGATGCTGTGGTGGTACCAAGGGCATCGAGAAGAAGAGGAGGACATGAGGGATTATTTGGTGATTTATGGTTGGGATTTAACGATGAATGGTGGCAGCCAACAATGACACTCTCCTTTTTACTGCATGTATATCCCTTCTCCCCCTCCTTCCTTGCCTCGTCGTCCTCTTCCTGCCTCCCCCAACCCCCCTGTCTGTCTTTCCCTCCATTCACACCAATAAGTTCATACACTGAACAAAAATATAAATGCAACATGTAACAGTTTCAAGGAGTTTACTGAGATAGAGTTTATATATGGTAATCAGTCAATGGAAATACATTCATTAGTCCCTAATCTATGGATTTCACATGACTGGGAATGCAGATATGCATTTGTTGGTCACAGATACCTTACAGAAAAATAAGGTGTGGATCAGAAAACCAGTCAGTGTCTGGTGTGACCACCATAGGGGCGGCAGGTAGCCTAGTGGTTAGAGCGTTGGGCCAGTAACCGAAAGGTTGCAAGATCGAACGCAAGATCGAATGTTGCATTTATATTTTTGTTCAGCGTACTTGCAATTACTTTTTGGAGTCATATGTCCTCAGTTGTCCTAACATGTTCAATACACTGCTTTTAAAAACACTGTGGTTGATGTTGTTTGATTCTCTCTCTGTTACAGTAATTCATCACTGTTGTGTATAGAGTATGCTAACGACACGACATAAAGCCCACCAAGTACTTATTTGGACGGCACACCTTTCAGAAGGTCTGAAATTACATTCTATTCCCTAGTGCACTAATTTTGTCTCAGTACTTTTCTGCTTGACCAAAGTTAAAAGTAGGGCACTGTGTAGTAGTACTGTGTAGTAGGGAATGCTGATTTTAGACCCATATTTACTTCAGGGTTTTGCCTTTCATCCTGTTCCTATCAGGAGACATTTCCTCTCTGTCTAATTGTCATTCCCTGAACTGGCTGATTAGGGATCAGAGATGGACTTCCCAGTGTAAATGCTGCTTGCATTATTCATTCTATCCAGTCTGCCTGTCAGGTGTGTGTGTGTGTGTGTGTGTGTGTGTGTGTGTGTGTGTGTGCGTCGGTGTGCCAGTGTGTCGTGTGTACGTTTGTGTGCATGGGCGTGCGCGTCGTCAGGCCCCTCAACATGAATAATTGATCTGATCTGATTAAAGTTTTGCCATGATTACCCTCTCACCTCACCTCTCCTGGTTGATGAAATGACACAACACCTGCCTGTGTTCACATCCCTGTCTCTTTAAGTTGTTCTCTTCATCCCCTCAATCAAGCTAGTTTCAATTAAAAAAGGGTGTTAAAGTAGCTTTGTTTTCCGATTTGTTTCTGTGGTTATATGAAAGACAGTTACTTGTCTGCAGTGCCTCCTTTTCATGTGGTTCCTCCCGCAGTAACACAATTCAGGCCAATAAAATAACCCTGATTGGACTAGTGCTGAACAACAACTATATTTTCCTCCAACTGCTTCAGGATGATGAATCCTTAGACGCCGATAGACGGAGCATCAGTGAAAACTGTAATTGTCTGATACACTGAAACACTTAAACGAACACTTTAACAAGGTTCCATTGAGAGCAAACCTTGATCACCTTGACTCTCCTGTCTGCCTCCGCACGTCACCCATTCCCTCCCTTGTCCACTCCACACATTCTGCTCATTTTGTAGTTGGATCACTTCTCACTCTCTCCTCTCGTAACCTTCAAAGCCCAACTAAGTATGTCACTTTGATCTGTCTTCCAGAGCCAAGGAACGAAATGCATGACAGAGAGTGTCTTCAGGAGGGAGAGATGGAGGGAGGGAGGGAGAGAAGAGTGACAAGTAATGACCGTGGCTACAAGCTGTGACCTTTGGAATGATCAGGGAAGCATGACTACCAGGCCCCACGTTACAGACGAGGAACAATTTGGGGGAGAGGAAGAGGAACGGACAAAGATTTTGTGTGTCTGGTTAGTGGAAGTCGTGGTAGAGATGATTGATGGGATAGCATTTCTATGCCATTTGCCCTTATAAAGAAGACAATAGATGACATGCACCTCAACCGAGTATTAGAAATCAGAAGTGAATATATCACAGAATTGTTGATGGGATTCTAACTGTTCATGTTGATCTGATTGGCATGAGAACAGAGTGTACAGGACTAGAGCAGGACCGGTGATAAGTGAGATGAGCGGAAAGGAGAGGTAAAGGGAGTACTTGTCCAGCCCAAGTCCCTGGTGAGGAGCTTTCAAGTCGCAAGTCTTCCCGTCTGCCCTGTCAGGCCTGAACAAACACCTGTCACACACGCAACCACACCACCCAGCAGCAGCATCACACAAGGCTGGCCTGGGCCTCATCCAGGGCCAGTTCCAGGCATAAGCGATGTAAGCTGTTGCTTGGGGCCCCTGGCCGCTAGAGGGCCCCCGACACAATATATACAGTGCCATCGGAAAGTATTCAGACCCCTTGAATTTTTCCACATTTTGTTAGGTTACATCCTTATTCTAAAATGTATTCAATAGTTTTTCCCCTCATCAATCTACACACAATACCCCATAACAACAAAGCAAAAACAGGTTTTTAGAAATGTTTGCTAATTTATATATTTAAAAAAAACTGAAATGTCACATTTACATAAGTATCCAGACCTTTTACTCAGTGTAACGATTCTCGTTGGTGGAAGGAGAGGAGGACCAAAATGCAGTGTGGTAAGTGTTTGTCATATTTTAATTGAAAAACTGAACACTACACAAAATAACAACGAAGAGAAAACGAAATAGTTCTGCCAGGTGAACAGACACTAAACAGAAATTAAACACCCACAACCAAAATGGGGAAAACAGGCTACCTAAGTATGATTCTCAATCAGAGACAACGAACGACACCTGCCACTGATTGAGAACCATACTAGGCCAAACACATAAATATAACAACATAGAAAATAGAACATAGACTACCCACCCCAACTCACGCCCTGACCAACCTAACACAAAGACATAAAAAAGGAATTAAGGTCAGAACATGACACTCAGTGCTTTGTTGAAGCACCGTTTGCAGCGATTATTTACAGCCTCGGGCCTTCTTGTGTATGACACTACAAGCTTGGCACATCTGTATTTGGGGAGTTTCTCCCATTCTTCTCTGCAGATCCTCTCAAACTCTGTCAGGTTGGATGGGGAGCGTCGCTGCACAGCTACTTTCAGGTCTCTCCAGAGATGTTTGATTGTCTGGGCTCTGGCTGGGTCACTCAAGGACATTCAGAGACTTGTCCCGAAGCCACTTCTGTGTTGTCTTGATTGTGAGCTTAGGGTCATTGTCCTGTTGGAGGGGGAACCTTTGCTCCAGCATCAAGGATCTTGCTGTACTTTGCTCCGTTCATCTTTCATCCTGACTAGTCTGTCAGTCCCTGACGCTGAAAAATATCCCCACAGCATGATGCTGCCACCACCAAGCTTCACTGTAGGGATGGTGCAAGATTTCCTCCAGATGTGATGCTTGGCCTTCAGACCAAAGAGTTCAATCTTGGTATCATCAGACCAAGGAATCTTGTTTCTCATGGTCTGAGAGTCTTTCAGTGCCTCTTGGCAAACTCCAAGCGGGCTGTCATGTGCCTTTTCCTGAGGAGTGGCTTCCATCTGGCCACTCTACCATAAATACCTGATGTGTGGAGTGCTGCAGAGATGGTTGTCCTTCTGGTAGGTTCTCCCATCTCTACAGAGGAACTATGGAGCTCTGTCAGAGTGACCATTGGGTTCTTGGTCACCTCCTTCAAGATTAGGGAACTCCTTCAAGAATGTTGGAAAAGCATTCCTCGTGAAGCTGGTTGAGAGAATGCCAAGAGTGTGCAAGGCTGTCATTAAGGCAAAGGGTGGCTACTTTGAAGAATCTAAAATCTAAAATCTATTTTGATTTGTTGAACACTTTACAATGTAGAAAATAGCTTAAAAAACAAACCCAAAAAACTTTGAATGAGTAGCTATCTAAACTTGTAGTAATCATGGACAAATACCAACCAGCCATGAAGGGCTTGTGCACAGGGGCCCTTCCCTCCAGAGGAGCCCCCCATTGAATCTGTTAGTCATTCTCACTCAGATCATAATAACATGGCATAAGTCATTACAAAATAGAATTGTCAAGACGGGGGCCACAAAATGTTTTTGCCATGAGGTGGGGTGCCCCCCAACCAAATCTTGCTTAGGGCCTCCAAAAAGCTAGAGCCGGCCCTGGCCTCACCAGCAATCCGCTTGTCTGCGTTCTCCTTCCGTAGAGGCTTCACTAGAGGATGGGAGGAATACTAAGAAAGCAGCCATAGATTTTCTTTCTGTTGGGGAAAGAGAGCGAAGGAGGTTAGGGGTTTGAATGCTCACATCAAACTCCCCTCCTTCTCTTTTCTCGCACCCGTTTCTTTCGCTCCTCTCTTCTCATCTGCTCTGCTCTGGAGGGACCTTCTGTTTGTCAGCCAAGCACTGGAGCGTTTCCCCCTAAACCCACCCCAACGCACCTCTATCTCGCTCTCTTTCTGTCTGTCTCTCTCCCACCATCTTTCTATCTCTGTCTCTCTCTCTCTCCTACAGCTAATTTTATTCTCTCTTCCTCTGCTTTACACTGCCTTCACTCTTCCACCAGTTAGGAAAGAACCTGATGAAGTCAATAAGGGAGAGAGACAGAGAAAGATGGAATGTGAGAGAGACATAATGGATGGAATAAAACAGGGTGGGGAAGCTGTGCACTACTTGGGTGCAGAGGAGTGAGAGAGGCATGAATTTCAACCATGGAGATGCTTCCTAATAAGAAAGGCAAAGGCTGCACAGAATTACAAATGAGAGAGAGAGAGAGAGAGACAAATGGAGAGGAGAGAGAGAGAGAGAGAGAGAGAGAGAGAGAGAGAGACAGAAAGGCGGGAAGAGAGAGAATAACAGAAGAGAGAGGCAACAGATTTGTTTTATTGTAACAAAATTCAAATGCAGCAAAGGGGTTAGGCTTATGTTTACTCTACAATAAATGTACAACAAATGTAAGACGTCAGTTGGTAAAGATGAGAGGACATTGAAGATAGTGTGTACCCTCTCTCTCCCTCCCAGGCCTCTCTGCAGGTCCCAGCCGCCGCCAAAAGTGCTCCACACGTGCTGGGGGATCAGAGTGTGAAAGTGGGGCTATATTGATTCTTGAAGCTGTGAGATGACAACTATGGTCTCAGATCACCCTTTTTGTTTACAGTTGATTCACAGCAAGCACTTTTTCAGCTCTCAGAGAAAGACTGTGTGTGTGTGTGTGTGTGTGTGTGTGTGTGTGTGTGTGTGTGTGTGTGTGTGTGTGTGTGTGTGTGTGTGTGTGTGTGTGTGTGTGTGTGTGTGTGTGTGTGTGTGTGTGTGTGTGTGTGTGTGTACTCGTGTGAGTATATTTACTGTACAGTGCATTCGGTAAGTATTCAGACCCCTTGACTTTTTCCACATTTTGCTACGTTACAGCCTTATTCTAAACTGGATTAAATCGTTTTTCCCCTTCATAAATCTACACACAAATTCCCATAATGACAAAGCAAAAACAGGTTTATAGACATTTTTTTTTTTTTTTTTTTTTTAAACACCGGGTATATCACATTTACATAAGTCGTCAGACCCATTACTCAGTACTTTGTTGAAGCATCTTTGGCAGCAATTGCAGCCTTGAGTCGTCTTGGGTATGACGCTACAAGCTTGGCACACCTGTATTTGGGGAGTTTCTCTCATTCTTCTCTGCAGATCCTCTCAAGCTCTGTCAAGTTGGAGTGTTGCTACACAGACTTGTCCCACTCCTATGTTGTCTTGGCTCTGTGCTTAGGGTCATTGTCCTGTTGGAAGGTGAACCTTCGCCCCAGTCTGAGGTCCTGAGCACTCTGGAAAAGATTTTCATCAAGGATCTCTTTGTACTTTGCTCCGTTCATCTTTCCCTCGATCCTGACTAGTCGCCAAGTCCCTGCTGCTGAAAAACATCCCCACAGCATGATGCTGCCACCACCATGCTTCACCATAGGGATGGTGACAGGTTTCATCCAGTCATGACGCTTGGCATTCAGGCCAAAGAGTTCAATCTTGGTTTCATCAGACCAAAGAATCTTGTTTCTCATGGTCTGAGGTGCCCTTTGGCAAACTCCAATCGGGCTGTCATGTACTTTTTACTGAGGAGTGGCTTCCGTCTCGCCACTCTACCATAAATACCTGATATGTGGAGTGCTGCAGAGATGGTTGTCCTTCTGGCAGGTTCTCCCATCTCTACAGAGAAACTATGGAGCTCTGTCAGAGTGACCACCTCCCTGACTAAGGCCCTCCTCCCCCGATTGCTCAGTTTGGCCAGGCGACCAGCTCTAGGAAGAGTCTTGGTAGTTCCAAACTTCTTCCATTTAAGAATGATGCAGGCCACTGTGTTCTTGGGGACCTTCAATGCTGCCGAAATGTTTTGGTACCCGTTCGTTCCCCCGATCTGTGCCTCCACACAATCCTGTCTCGGAGCACTAAGGACAATTCCTTTGACCACATGGTTTGGTTTTTGCTCTGACTACAGTGGGATCTTATATAGACAGGTGTTTGCCTTTCCAAATCATGTCCACTCAATTGAATTTACCACAGGTGGACTCCAATCAAGTTGTAGAAACATTTCAAGGATGATCAATGGAAACAGGATGCACCTGAGCTCAATTTCGAGTCTCATAGCAAAGGTTGTGAATACTTACTTAAATCAAATATACCAAAATAAAATAATAATACATTTGTAAAAATGTCTAAAAACCTGTTTTCGCTTTGTCATTACGAAGTATTGTGTGTAGATTGATGAGGAGAAACCCCCCCCGATTTAATCCAGTTTAGAATAAGGCTGTAATTTAGCAAAATGTGGAAAAAGTGAAGGGGTCTGAATACTTTCCGAATGCACTATATTTATTTATGTGAGTAGCTTATCTCTTTCTGTGACTAAAAGCTGTATTTCCTAATCAAAACAGGCTCGTTACCTTTCATATGAAATAAGACGTCCTGTGGGAATAGAAAATCCTTACTCCAGACCATCCCTAATAGCCACAATACTCTCTCACGTGTTTTAGGGGACACAGGGCAGGATGGTGTGGAGTGCTTTCAGAGCTGCCAGGTTTGATAATGTTGTGTTGTCTGTGGAGGCAGAGGAGGGTGAGTCACTGTGGCATTTGGAGGAGAGCCCCGGTGGAGACCTGTCTGCCTACAGACCTCTATGCCTGCAGTTTGGTGCCGCAGCTGGAGCAGCTGGATCAAACTCTGCCGCTCCAGGGGGCTCCAGGACGCTCCAGGACGCTCACAGGCTCAACACAGCACCTCCCCAATGAGAGGCATGTCGGAAAACCCCCACACTCCCCAGGTGTGTGTGTGTGCGCTACTCCCCAGACTAGAGCGCTGTGAGGTTCCCCATGTAGAATTAGAACTGACAACATGCTTGTCTCTCCTCTCTCATCTGTCAGGCTTTTACCAAACAAACACCTCTGAATGACATTTGATGGCTATTCATGTTACCCACAATGCTTTGGAGGAAGCTGACATAGAAAAGGTGTGTCACACATTTGATTGACATGTGAAAGATTGTCATAGGCTATTGGTTCCCGAGTTCTTAATTAAAGAGTGCTACTCAAACCCCCAGATAGAATGAGAATATTCAGTGTATTTCCACCTTTATAAATCAGCCGTTTTGTCATTGGGATTGTGCTGTGGACACGAATGACTGTCAGTTTATCGACCCTCCTACCAAACCATGTTAAACCTACTGGCAGGTCTCACTGGAGACCAAAGCTTACATCCCATCCTTTAATTCCAACACAAAGTTCCATCCTTCCCTCCAGCTATTTACACAACCTCTCATTCCATGGCTCCTTTCATTTCTCTGTTTTTACATTTCTCTCGGCTTTTCTCCCTCACCCCCTCACCATGTGACGGGTGTGAGGCGCATGTGGATTACTGTCTGTCTGTTGGTTTCCATCCAACATGCTAGGATTTCCTGTAGTTCCCCTTGAAGCTTCATATAACACATCAAGGGACACACATTATGTGGGCAGAGTTCAAATGGCTCTATGGGCATCAGCTCTGTTTGATACAAGCACGGCCTCGTCTTCTTCATATGAAGTTCATTCTCTGAATCTGAGTTCACCCGCATTCACACAACGAAAACCACAGTCAGAACTCTTGGCTTGTGGAATCCAATTAAAAACTGCTCATACAAAATTTCTCTACTTTATGCCACGACTTGAGTACAGTAGTGAGGAACAGTTTTAAATATACACCAGAGTTGTTTCTAGTCTATGACAAAGATAAACTTAGTGACTGGGGAGATCATTTTAGAGGGGATCAATCGAGTGAAAAAATACAACACATACAGAACTTTTAGTAGTGTTCCCGAAATACAGTATCATTAACCTATTAAATTCCATTCTGAGACCAAACCCTTATTAGTGTGCCCACTCCTTGTCCAAATCCTTTAACCTATTTGACTAATTTGAACTTTACTGATTTTCAAAATGAACATCATAAAAATGTCAGTAGTGGGTAGCTGTCAGGTGGTGGGTGTAGCTGGTGCATGAAGTCAGGCGCAGGAGAGCAGAGATGTGTGAACAACGCACTTTACTCAAGAAAATAGCACAAGTAACAGTACCAATGTGCGAACAATAACGGTTGCCACAAAACACGGGTGAAAACAGCACTAGAAAATTGTACAGTATATCATACACTACAGTTGATGAACAATGGAAAAGTAATTCTGCTTTGAAAGTTGATAAACAGTAACCTTAAACTTTAAATGAAAACTACTATTTGACAACATTAGATACTATCTGAAAATGTAGCTAGCTAGAATATTTTACATGGATGGATGCATCTCCCTGCCATGGTTGCCCTTAGTTTGAAGATGTAATCCGGAGACAGGTGTTTTATAAACAGCCTTCTGTGTGTTCTCTTTTCAACTCCCTCTGCATATTTGCAATCAAACACCAGAATGTTCTCCATCTCCTTAGCTATCATACTCTAATTCCACCAGACATTCCACTGATTTCTAAAGTCGGTCCTCCTTGAGGGTATATTATTTGAGCCATAAAATGTTCATATGATAGGTAAGATATACAAAACCTTGCAGAGAGCATTTCTAACTGACAATCTCTTAGAACGAAATATAAACTATTGGAACCAAGACTTCAAAATAACTGATGTTGGCACAAGATTGAAGGAATGTTGAAGCATAACTAACAAAATTACAGTTAAGGAAAATGTATGCGTAATCCAGTATAAACTAATGTATAGAATTGATTATACAAGAGACAAAATTCAAAAATTCTCCAGCACAACGGCAGAGTCATGTCTTAAGTGTAAAACTAAAAATGACTCAATTAATCCATGCATTCTGGGAATGCTATAAAGTCTAAAAGTTATGGGTGGAGTTAGAAAGTTGTCCGTCATAAGTTTTACAATGTAAACATACTTTTATTCCGTCTGTCTGCATATTTCAAGACATGGTATATGGTGGTGTAGTGTCATATGGGGGTGTAGTGAGACACCCAATGGGCTGGACAATTCTCTTCTCATCACTCATCTTGAAAAACGTCTACTAACAACCTGGAAATCAATCAATCCGCCATCATTAACATAATGGAAGAAGAAAATGATTTATTATTGAAATATTGAAATAGAATGGGAGACCAAGAAAAACGAATCAGTACAATTTAAGGCCAAGTGGCAAACAATAATGCAGGCACTATGGATGGGGGGTGTGATCATGTGGGTCTGGGGCAGAAGAGATGTAGTCATTGTTTGTGTGCGTCTGTAAGTTGTTGTTCATATGTATAATAAGTTTGTGGGAGTAAGTATATAAGTATTCATTATACATCAGACTTTTTTTGTAAAGACAATGCGGCTGTAAATTATATAAATAGGAAAGCTTCTTCTTTTTTTTTAACCAAAAATGTGTGTGGATTTAAAGAGAGAAAGAGAGAGTAGAACATCTCTCAGTATGCCTGACCATGTCTCAGAGCTTGGAATGGAGGAAGAGGGGGAAAGCAAGGGATAACTGGACAGACCAGGAGGGAGACAGGGAGCGATTGAAGAAAGAGGAGTTAAAAAAACAGACTGAGAGACCGAGAGAGAGAGAGAGAGAGAGAGAAAGAGAGAGAGTGAAAGTGAGAGAGAGGGTGGAGCATTGGACAGGTGACAAATAGTGATTAATAAATGTGGTCTGGGCCGGCAGTGTGTAGGGAGGAAGAGAGAGAGAGAGAGAGAGAGAGAAAGAGAGAGAGAGAGAGAGAGAGAGCAGGGCCTGTAGCTGGTATTATTAATAGGGAGAATGAGAATGGCTGTGCAACTCAATCTGCACACTGTCACTCTGCATCAGGCCTCCTAATCAGAGTCTAATGGAACAGCACAGCACAAACATGTTGTACACACACACACACACACACGCACAAACACACAAACACGCACACGTGCTGTGCGGGCAAGTGTATACCTTCCCTTTTCCTGCCTTAAGAATTCTCTTTCCTTCCATACCGTTGATCTCATTGTTGAGAGGCCATACCAAACTGGGAGTTATTGACCCTATTTCTAACTAACACCATATCAAAGTTAGGCAAGACATCCTCTCCATCTTTATTTGGAGGTCAGGTCATGCCTTCCTTCCTTACTTTCTTTTGTCACTAACCACTTGTAGTATAGATGCCCCACGTTCTGTTTCTTTCTCACCCCAGCTCCCACAAACGTTATATTGAGTAATAACTCTCTCCTGTCCGTCGTTTGGTGTGTGTGTGCGTGCATGTCTGTGTGCCGTTCTGGCCTGTCCTCAAACAACCCTGTAGAAGCCGTTGTATCCTCTGTATCCTAATGACCCCCAGATTGATTGCTATCTGTCCCCCTGGCAGTGGATGAGGATTAGATAGTTGGATCTGTGTTTAGTGGTAGTGTGGGTCGAGCTGTGGGTAGCTTTGTTGCTGAGGAGTGGGACCCTAGGGAGTAGCAGTGGTGGCCATCAGACATCCAGCTGTGACCTGCCTCTAGGGGATCCAACAACCATCCTTCTGATGTTATCACTCCACCCTTCACCATCCCCTTCACCCATCTCTCCAGCACCATCCGTACATCCCCCTCAGACTGGAACTCACACTGATGCTGATCTAATATGCGGAACGTTCTCGCTGAAATCTACCTCGTGCTGTATCGTCAAGCAGGTTCGTATATTTTGTCGTTACAATGCAAGTTGTAAGACTATTGCATTCTGTGGCCTGCTTCTTTGAAATTGAGGTTCTGATATCGTCTTCAATTAAATATTAAACGAGCCTTGGATTCTCACAATGGCTAAATTCAAATCGTGATACGGTAGTGTATTCAAGAAAGCACACATGCGAGAAATATTCCATGAGTTATGTGACCATAAAATAGGTTCCTGCTCTTTCTCTTTAGACAAAGAGGAGAGAAACGACTGAGCCTAAATCCTTGGTTTAGAGGGGGAGAGAGAGCGAGAGCGAGAGAGAGAGAGAGAGAGAGAGAGAGAGAGAGAGAGAGAGAGAGAGAGAGAGAGATTCTCCTTGTTGCACCACGATATATGAGGCCGATTAAACAAACAACTCAGAATGTCTCCCGACCCCTAGCTACAGTAAATGGAATGTCCTGTTCACACCTCTGCTTACCAGAAGCATGGATGCACACTGCTCAATAACGCAAAAAAAAAGAACTCTTCTCACAATAAATAAAAATCTAACAAGGACAAGTAAGGGTAGATAGAGAGCGGGAGAGAGAGAGAGAGAGAGAGAGAGAGAGAGAGAGAGGAGAGGGAGAGGGAGGGAGAGAGAGGGAGGGAGGGAGAAAGACAGAAGGAGGGAGGGAGGGAGAAAGAGACAGACAGCTCAGAGACATATGCAAATTTCAATATTAATGAGCTCAGTAATATTTTAACAGCCCCTAAAAATCCAATTCGGACTATATTGCCTCTCACTGCTGGCCATGATTATCTATCTGTTGTCCTGTCGGTGACCGAGACTGCCTCTAGAGCTCTGAGGAGTGTTCTATTATGTTGTAATGTTCTAGAATTCTAATGCTTTTAATGGCACTGGCAGACTCCCCAAGCCACAAAATGAGACTGACACACCATTTAACACAACACATACTTGTGTTGGATAGGACTGGACTGCACATGTTAAGTCCTCAAACATTACCCCATGGAGCCCTAGTAACCCAATATAGCTTAGTCCCGCACCCACACTTTTCCTTCTCTTAACACTCCATCCGAATCTAGTCTCACGTTGTCATACTTTCTAGACTTTGATATATTCAGTAGGCTAATAGCGAGAAAGCTTAACGCTTGTTAGGCACAATTTTTACCTTCTCTGTTTTTTTCTCTCTGGTGGGCTTCTCCCTCGCTCCCTTGACAGTGGTCATATCTAAAGAAAGAGGGATAGAGGTAGAACGATTGGCAATTGATGAAAAAGAGTCATCATCAATATGTATTTCCCCAGAGCCTCCCACCAGCTTCCCATCATGGTCAATAAACTTTAAACATGCAGAGGTGTGATTACGCCTGTCATGGAGAGAGATACAAATCTCAGAGGATACAGAGGTAAAACCTGCATTTAAAAACAAGTTATTAAAGCCATTAAATGTACTAATACCTTTATAATTATGCATACATTTATTTTACAACTATGCCCCTAAACTGTTTTGACCACAATTGTTTAGTGAATGAATTGGGCAATTGAGATGCAGTTACTGTAAATTACTATTATTGCAAGTTATTTATTTTATTATCATATAACTATAATAACACCTGATGACAAAAAGAACGGAGAGCAAAAACATGGATCTTGGGAAAAAAAAGTGTGTGTTTGTGTGTATGCGTGTGTGTGTGTAAGAGAAGAACAGTTCTCTGTGTGGCTCAGTATCTCTTCCTAATGAGGCCTGATAACGAGGGAAAGCGACACACACAGACAGACAATAGTCTAGGCCTGCGTGCGTGCGTGCGTGCGTGTGTGTGCGTGTGTCACTCAGACAAAAGTCTGGGGAACATTTAGTGTCTTCTCTCCATTCCTCACCCATACGTACAACAATAATTATACTTAGTCATCCTCGCCTTGTTTCTTCCTCCTTCTACCTCTCTTTCTTGCAGGATTGTGCCTACCATTGAATGGTTTTGCCACAGAAATCTTACCAACAGGTAACAACAGGTGGGTTAAGGACATGTGATGTAGTTGTAGAGAAGCATGAACAAGCAGGCAAATTGTAGGTATTTTATACAACATTATATAGCTGTTTGTTTCCTTCCTCCCCTCTCATCAGGGTAGGTGGAAATATAACCATTAGCATTGCCTTTCATCCCATCTATTTTGTGTCCTTTTGAAAAGAAAAATGGTTAAAAACTATGGAGCCCATCTCTGCCACCATTTTCTTTTATGTCGATACTATCTCAACATTTCAAGATAGTTAGTAAAAATGCTGAGTAACGTAAGTACAAATTGAACTTATACTTATAGGATATGTTTCTTAATTTGTAACATTGTGTGGTGATTTCAGAGGCGGTACCACATGAGTGTTTTCCTGGAGCCCAGAGTTTTCCCTAATCTGGTAGGTTAACATAACTAGGTAAAACCCAGAACCCTAGCTGTAGGGCGTGACATGGTAATAAATCAGCTGTAAAATGGTTTTATATGAGCTATGATGGGACCAGATTTTTCTAATCAGGTCAAATTGTAAAAAAATAAATAGACAACAACTATGATTGGATAAAAGAACTAAACAGAGCTGAGCTTGATTTATGCAGGGTTAGTTCTATTGTCCATTGCAGTTGTTTTCTTGTTAAAAAAAAGAAGTCGTGTCCACTGTTGGAACACTGCAGCGGGGACTTGCTTCCATTAAGCCACAAGAGCATTGAGGTCAGGCACTGATGTTGGGCGATGAGGCCTGGCTCGCAGTCGGCGTTCCAATTCATCCCAAAGGTGCTTGATGAGGTTGAGGTCAGGGGTCTATGCAGGCCAGTCAAGTTCTTCCACACTGATCTCGACAAACCATTTCTGTATGGTCCTCAATTTGTGCACAGGGTTATTGTCATGCTGAAACAGGAAAGGGCTTTCCCCAAACGGTTGCCACAAAGATGGAAGCACAGAATCGTCTAGAATGTTGTTGTATGCTGTAGCATTAAGATTTCCCTTCACTGGAACTAAGGGAGCTAGACTGAACCATGAAAAACAGCCCCAGACCATTATTCCCCCTCCACCAAACTTTACAGTTGGCATTATGCATTCGGGCAGGTAGCGTTCTCCCGGCATCCGCCAATCCCAGATTCGGCGTTGGACTGCCAGGTGGTGAAGTATGATTCATCACTCCAGAGCGGTGAGCTTTACACCACTCCAGCCGACACTTGGCATTTGCGCATGGTAATCTTAGGGTTGTGTGTGGCTGCTCGGCCATGGAACCCATTTCATGAAGCTCCAGACGAACAGTTATTGTGCTGACTTTGCTTCCAGAGGCAGTTTGGAACATGGTAGTGAGTGTTGCAACCGAGGACAGACGATTTTTATGCGCTACGCACTTCAGCACTCAGCACGCTACGCGCTTCAGCATTCAGCACAAGCTCACTCGTTCTGTGAGCTTGTGTGGCCTACCACTTCACGGCTGAGCCATTGTTGCTCCTACACATTTCCAATTCACAATAACAGCACTTACAGTTGACCGGGGCAGCTCTAGCAGGACAGAAATTTGACGAACTGACTTGGAAAGGTGGCATCCTATGACGGTGCCACGTTGAAAGTCACTGAGCTCTACAGTACGCGCCATTCTACTGCCAATGTTTGTCTATGGAGATTGCATGGCTGTGTGCTCGATTTTATACACCTGTCAGCAAGGGAGTGTGGCTGAAATAGCCGAATCATTTGAAGGGGTGTCCACATACACTATATATACAAAAGTATCTCAAACTTTGAAGTTAGTATCTTGACATTTGTTGATAGTATCTCGACATTTTTATATAGTATCGATATAAAAAATTATAATTGGAGGTGGGAATGGGCTTCCATATAAAATACATTTCATTATGTTCCCCTATAATAGCCCAAGGGCTATATTTTGTAATAAAATGCTTGCAATCAAAAACACAAGAATAGAGAGAGAGGGAGAGGGGGGGGGCGGAGAGAGAGAAAGAGATAGAGGGAGAGAGAGCGAGAGATCTTACAGGTGTTGCCTACACAGCGAGGGAGTGGGAGATTTTTTAACGCGGTTTGTTGGAGATGGAACAAAATCAGTTCCTCAAATTAACTCGGTTTTTATAAACAAAAGGATGCTCCGTGTTCAACACTCAACAGTAACTTGGACAAGCTACCGAGGGCGACAAAAAAACATTTCTAGCAACTTCGGGTTGGTTATTTCCCTCATTTACTGAGATCTATGTTGGACTTCATAAGTAACCGCACTGTACTGATCTCAGTCGAAACGGGGAATTACCGTAGAAGTGGTGGTGAGGAGTGATTTTTAAAATTCCTTCTCTTCACTTCCCGGGCTTCTCCTGCTTAAAAGTGCGCGCGCCCTCGGCTATTTATTTGACGCGCGAAGTTGTTCGCGGAGTCTCATCGCACCTGGGAGGATTCGTACCTGGATACACTCCATTCAAAGACGCCGGGTGGAGAAATCTTCTTGACTCCAGTGTCATTACAGTAGGAAGACAGAGAGTGAGTAACAATAAGGCGCAGTGCATGCTTTTTGATTTGATGTGTCCGTTCCCCAGATGTGTCATGGAGAGAGTGAGACATGTTCTGAACAGTGATACAAACGAATATAAATACTGTAGGCTACCTATAAGCTACTAATAATTCGATTAAGTGTATAACAAATAAAATTACTTGATAATTGGAAGTTAATTAAATTCCTTTAAAAAAGGCTGTTAATTAAATATGTAGGGATCGCTTGGGATGAACATAAAACTACATTTGGTCAGATTTTGTAACATTGTGACCTTGTAAGACCTCATAAAAGATTTCAGTAATTGCCTTATTTGTGCATGTATCTGAAAAGAGGACCGGAAATTAAACACTGTCCTCCAGTTGTTTTAAATGAGAGTGGTCAGTGTCAAACCTCAAGGAGCGTTTGATTTGTAGCTTGGATAATTATATTAATTGGATGGGATAATATAAAAGAATAGAAATATAAACACTATATGAATGTATTTTGTTTCCTTCATCTTTCCACAGACCTTGTGCGTCCCAGAATAGAGGAATATACCTTGGATCACAAAATAAAGATTTTATTGGTTTCTCTCCCCGGCACCCTCCAATTAGACCAGGACACCCTATAATACCACTACCATCCTTTAAACACAGAGGACTAAAATTATTCTGACAGGGAGGGAACTCTGAACACATCGACTTTATTTTTTCCTTCTCTTCCTATCTTTTCCCTCACAGCCATGACACATTTAGTGCAGACACCTCTATTAGGTGAGATGGAGTCCTTCGTAGGGGGACATTAAGTAAAGCAGATGTGCTCTATTTAATTAACAAGAGACTGTGAATGACTCTTTATTAAACAAACAAAAAAACAATTGCCAACTACAGTACATAATTAGCTGAATTTGGCACCTGATGTCGAATCAGTGAGCTCTGGATAAGTTCTGATGTCACAAGTTTAACTATTGTACCCTCTCTTGGGCTGGGTTTGGTTGATGTTTGATGCACAGAAAAGAGAAGGAATTTATTCAAAGCAGAGACTAGAAGAACTCTGGAAGACAAGAACTGGGGGAAAAAAACGGGTGAAAGAGGCTTAATGAAATAAATGATGTTTTCTATAAGCTGTCCAACACAATCCAAACCAGATCTTTGTCCAGATCAACTACAACACAGTGTTGTCTGAACACTGATGTTAAAATAGTTAAATCCTGCTCCTTCACCACCCCTTTCCCTTCGTCATCCCCCTGTTCCCTGTTGTTCCTCTCTTCCCTTCGTCATTGATCTCTCCGTCCGCCATCTTCATTTTTCTCGCCCACATTCTACTCAGGGTGTCTCAACGGACCCTCTCTATTGGCTGCCTGTGGTCCTAGTCTGAGAGCACCATATTCATACAGCAGCCAAACCTCTCCATGCACTCTTTCTAGTCTTTCATTCACCCATCCCCCTTACACTCTTTCATATTCTGTCTCTCTATAGTCCACCCTGGCACCCGGCAGCATTCCGTCTAAAGGGGAGGAGGACTTTCTGACCCTGGCTGCCTCTCGGCTCAGCCGCTGGAAGTGTGTCATCGGAGCCGCCGTGGGCGTGGCCATGGTCCTACTCCTCCTGATCGCCATCCCTCTATTGGTCCACACCGCCAAAGGTGGAGGAGCTAACCCAGGAAGTGGCGGAGGGGGGACCCATTATGAGATGCTGGGGAGCTGCAGAATGGTCTGTGATCCATATAGTACTGCCCAACCAGGCCAGGAGCTGACAGCCGTGTCCCCCCAACCGGACTACCCTGGGCGGAAGAAAACGGGGTACCGCGGGGTCCCTGGGATCTCTGGTCCTCCGGGTGACCCAGGGCCCCCTGGGGAACCAGGCAAGCCAGGCCCACAGGGGCCTCCCGGCCCTGGACCTAATGGTTACGTCCCCTCCTTCTACAGCCCTAAGATTGCCTTCTATGCAGGGCTAAGGAAACAGCATGAGGGCATCGAGGTGTTGAAGTTTGATGATGTGGTGACCAATGTAGGGAACTACTATGAGCCTAGTACTGGGAAGTTCACCTGTCCTCTACCAGGTATTTACTACTTCACCTACCATGTTCTGATGAGGGGTGGAGACGGGACCAGCATGTGGGCCGACCTGAAGAAGAACGGACAGGTAGGAGAGATAGAGAGTGTGCGTGTGCGTGCATGTGTGTTTGTCCGAGCAACACATCTCCACTGACCATTACCTCAGAGTCACTAATTGACTCACTTTCACCTTTGCTATACAAGATTGGTCACTTTCAATTCACATCAAATTCCCATGTACCTACGGGCCACAGCAACACGGCAGCAAAATATAGCTAAGAAAATATTTTCCCTCATTAAAGAGAAGTCGTGATTTAAAAACACCATTTACACTTTCAAATCACAGTTACTAATATTTGTATTCCCATAAGCCGTAGCCAAATGACAAGTGGCAGTATGCTGCCGTCGGTCTTCGCCAGAGGAAAGTAAAATGAGTCGATATAATACATCAGGATTGTGTCCCAAATGGCACCCTATCCTCTATATAGTGCACTATATAGGGCCCATAGGAATAGGGTGCCATTTGGTATTATACTCCAGGACTTAAATATCTCCTAAATGTAAGCGCTAAGGAGCACTGGAGAAATGTCTGTCCTTCAGTGTGTGTACCAAATGGCGCCCAATTCCCTACATAGTGCATTACTTTTGACCAGAGCCCTTTGGGCCCTGCCCCGATCAAAAATAGTGCACTATATAAAGGGAATAGGGTGCCATTTGGGACACAGCTGTCACAACTCGGACGAGTCAGCTTACACGTCAGATAGATAAATAAATAATGAAAATGAAACTGACAGGCCACTCATCCACTCATCCCTCGTTCCCTGTTCTCTCGTTCCCCTGGTACTAATTAAAGATAGAGGGCCTGATGGTGGGAAGAGGAACAAAAAATTGGAGAGGAAAATAAGAGGTGTGGGATAAATCACAGGGATTTAATTTGAGGACTTTAACACTGCTATGTTTTCATCTGAATAAATCAGACAGTCACCACGTTCTTTATTTTAGCAGTGTGGCATTCAGTCCTTTAAATGTGTCCAAAGCCTGAGTGAATCTATTTGGCTACCAGTTAGCGATATCAGATATATTGTCATTCTAGTCATCTCATCACCCTGTTAAATCATTCATAACTCCTAGATTAGATCCCCTGAAACACCACCCCCACCCCCACTTCTGCCTCCGCTCTACCCCCGTATGCCCCTCTCCTGCCTCTACCACCCTCTACACCCTCCTCTCTCTACCCCCTATCCTCCACTCCTACCCTCCTCTCGTCATTGTCCATTGATTGTCCATAAATTATAGTTTCACTCAATTCAATTATTTAACGTCACAGAAACCCACGTCCATCTCACAACCATCAGGTGGCCCCATTTATTTTAACAGTTTATATAGAGATCAGATCTCATATTAGAAATCGGTTTAAAGGGACAGTTTACCACTTTTTACCCTCTTATTCATTATCTCCAGCACAATATCAGTGTTCATGTTCCACTCGAAATATAAAAAGATGATTTTTCGAGTTACCTCGACTGCAGCCTAGTCAATTCCCCCAAAAGTTTTTCGGGATATGTATTTAGCTTACTTAATCTCGGAAACCCAGAACTAAAATCTTGCCTAGTTGCGTCTGATGCTCAAGTCCTGTGGGGAGATGTGTTATAAAAGTTACCAGAAAGAGGGGCGAGAGCAAGGCGGTTGCACCACCCTTGTCTCTCTCCGCAAGTTGCGGGCAATTCTATGGGCCAAATGTCCCCTCCTCTTCTGAGATTGGAAAGATGCAAGTACCTGCGAAATCATGATTTGTCCAAATGGTCATCGACGAAAAACCAGCGCACCAAGACAATGTTCCTTGTTAGTCGTTGCGTCCCACAGTCTGTTGACAAATGCAATGATACCAGTTGTGGTACGTGCATCTGTCCACGCGAGAGATTAGATGTATGGAGATAGAAGTGTGGTGTAAATGAATCACTACTGTTTTGCTGCATGGTCTTATTCTTGTAAGAGTTCAAATTCGAGTTGATGAGCATTGATTAGTAATGCCTGACCTGTGTCTATATATTCCTCTCTGTCACGTAAACTGATTGAGATGGTGGCTGCCTGACCAAGAATAAAGTAATGTCCTGTTGAATTCCGTATGCTGTCTCTTGTCCAAGTCTTATCGTTCATTTACCTGATGTCAACTCTTCGTACCCTCCAAACGGTGCATTACATTCTGAACACCTGAGGCAGAAGAGCTCTATGCCTGAGGCTATATCCCTATCAGTGATGGTACAGTATCTACAAAATGGCCGCTGTGTCCAACATGCTGTATTCCTCCTGACTTCAGAGTCAAAGGACCTCTTCTTCCGTTGCCGCAGGTGCAGCAGTATTGCAACTTTGTGAGAATGTTCTGTGTCCCCCAAATGGCAGCCTATTATCTCTATAATGCACTTTTGACTGCAGCCTATAGTCCTCAAGTATTGTCCTATAGGGATCAAGTAGTGTCCTATAGGGAATGAGGTAACATGTGGGACACGCCCTACAGTGTCTGTCTATAGCTGTGGCTTTAAAGGGTTATAAACACAAAATATCAAGTGGAAATGACTTCTTCATAGCCACAACGGCATTGAGTTGGTCTGACTGATAATTAAATGAATCAAGTAAAAATATAAACTTGGGAGAAAATGCGTTCCACCCTGAAAATCTATGTGAACGCCCACACCCCCACCAAGCTTCTCTCATTGGTGGTGCTACATTAGAACTACTTCTTAGTCACCATTTACATAGTTACATTCTGTTTCCAGACATCGATCAATGCCTCAGTTATTTTCCATGCTCTGGTCAGCGTCCGTATGGTAGTTGTTTCTAAATGAGACGCAGGTCACGGAGTCCACACAGGACATGAAGCATGTCTATAGCCAGCCAGCCAGCTAGAGGTGCAGCTAAGCCCTGTGTGTCTGTCCAGTGTCCACTCTAAGGCAGATTGATTAAGTGTGTGTGTGTGTGTGTGTGTGTGTGTGTGGTGCTATGGCCGTAACCTTATTAGATCTTAGACATGTTATAGAAAGCGACTGTATGTGGCTGTTAGTAGTGGTTCTATACAGTATGTGGTGATTAACAGTTTAAAAACCCATCAGATTAATTAATTGATTCATCCACTCCTCTGGAGTGGTAATATCTTGTGTTACCATAACATAACCATTTTGACCAAGGTAATGATATAGACAAAAGTAATATAGGCTACATATATTTGCTCTTAGCAATGTGTTTTCTCGTAGAGGATTTAAATAACAACGATTGATTGTCATCTGTAAAGGTCAGCTTGTCATTCTGCTAGACGTCCGTAGTGACAAGCCAATATTACATTAGCATCTCATGTTGCTGATGACAGTGATGCTGTGTTGCTGTGACTTCCCATTGACACCCAGCATATGTCATCCTCCTCATTATTTTGGGCAAACTGTGAAGGGGTGCTTTTTTCCCTCAGGCATATAGTCGGAGGGAGGCTCAAGTTAAAAACGCTGGCATGTGGCCACTTTTGATTTCCCCAATTATTAAAAGAAGGAGCAGTATAAGTATAAGTATAAGTCTATTATTTTGTAAGATTTAACATAATTTATTATGCATGTATTAAGCATATTATTTGGGTGCAGGGGCTTTTATGGTAGAAATATTGCTCCAATATGTGAAAGGATTATTTACGTAGGTCTGCTATTTTTGCTGGTAATGGTGAAATGACAGAGAGACAAACAGTCGTGAGGGAGGCATGGTAGGATTATGAAGGAGATTCATGTGGAGGTGGGGGTTGTGTGGGAGCAAGAGAGAGAGAGGGACAGAGAGAGCGAGAGAGAGAGAGAGCGAGAGAGAGAGAGCAAGAGAGAGAGAGAGAGCAACAGGGGGATGGAGATGGCCAGGAGAGGGGGAGTGAGATCCTCCATGTGAGGCCGCCACACTGAGCTGATCCTGGGGCTGCGAGGAGAAAGGGGGCCCCTGGGGCCAGCCTAAAGCCTGGGGCTGTCTCTCTTTCTGTGTCTGGCTGGGCCTGGCCCTTTCAACACAGAGTCTCTGGTAAACGGTCCTGGAAAGGAGGGAGCGAGGGAGGCAGCTGCACTGTCATTTCATATACAACCTGGGATGTGTGAACGTGTGTGTTGAAAGAGTCAGACAAGGGTAGACGAAAGGAGAAACACAAAACACAAGGACCAGAGGGATGAGAGGGGGGGGGTGGTGAAGGAGGACTGGGTGTGGCTAGGGTAACAAACTGATCAAGCACAGCGATTCTGTGAGACCAGCAGGGAGATGTGAGGGTATACAAAGCCTTGTTTTTATCTGTAGTGCCTTGGTCCAGTGGTAATAAAACTGACAGGATTCATTGGCTGTGATATACTGACCTATTAGAGCGAAGCCAATAGAAAAGTAGCTCTTTAGAGAGGGGACTCTCTCTCTCTCTCTCTCTGCTGCACATGGCAAGACAAGACAGGCAGGCAGAGAGTGAGAGCGGGGTGAGGAGAAAGCAGTAGAAATAGAAGATTTATTGAAAAGGTTTTAGCTGCCCCAAGAGGACTCTTGGTTGGGTTTTACAGGGAAACAAGCTACTTTAGCATTGCCTTGTTTTCTAGAGTTTTGTTGGCATTTTACATGAATGAGGGTGAGTGCTAACAACATCTAATGGGCTACCTTCTTAGAAATACACTTGACTATGTCAGTGGCATTACTGTGATATGCAAAAGATCTCATTTACAATATACTATACTTTGGGCTAAATTGTACATTTTGATACCATATGTCAAGGTTTCTCTTCTTCTCACAGTTTGTTTTTGGCGTTTTACATAAACAGTCCTATACAATAACAGTCTCGACTACAAGGTCTGGATATGTAATTAAAATGAAAACAAAGTTTATTGGCTGCGTGCACAGATTTGCAGATAAATGTGCATTTGGAAAGTATTCAGACCCTTTCCCTTTTTCCACATTTTGTTATGTTACAGCCTTATTCTAAAACAGATTAAATTAATTGTTTTCCTCATCAACCTACACATTACCCCATAATGACGAAGCGAAAACAAGTTGAGACATTTTTCCAAATGTACAAAAAAATTCAAAACAGAAATACCTCATTTACATACGTTTTCAGACCGTTTGCTATGGGACTCGAAATTGAGCTCAGGTGCATCCTGTTTCCATTGATCCTCCTTGAGATGTTTATTTTTATTATAATATTTTTTTAGGGGGTAGATCAGCTTTAATATGGCAGATAGATTGTAGCTTCCATCAATGTAATTGTCTGCATCATTTCCAATCCCCCATATATATTTTTGTAAATATATACAGTTTAACTCAAAAGTTTGGACACACCTAATCATTCAAGGGTTTTCCTTTCTTTTCACGATTCTCTAGATTGTAGAATAATAGTGAAGGCATCAAAACTATGAAATAACACATCATGTAGTAACCAAAAAAGTGTTAAACAAGATTAGATTCTTCAAAGTAGCCACCCTTTGCCTTGATGACAGCTTTGCACACTACTGGCATTCTCTCAACCAGCTTCATGAGGGAGTCACCTGGAATACTTTTCCAACAGTCTTGAAGGAGTTCCCACATATGCTAAGCACTTGTTGGCTGCTTTTCCTTCACTCTGCGGTCAAAGTCATCCCAAACCACCTCAATTGGGTTGAGGTCGGTTGATTGTGGAGGCCAGGTCATCTGATGCAGCACTCCATCACTCTCCTTCTTGGTGAAATAGCCCTTGCCTAGCCTGCATGTGTGTTGGGTCATTGTCCTGTTGAAAAACAAATGACAGTCCCACTAGACGCAAACCAGATGGCGTATCGCTGCTGAATGCTGTGGTAGCCATGCAGGTTAAGTGAATTCTAAATAAATCACTGACAGTGTCATCAGCAAAGCACCTCCACACCATCACACCTCCTCCTCCATGCTTCACGGTGGGAACCACACATCCGTTCACCTACTCTGCGTCTCACAAAGACACAGTGGTTGGAACCAAAAATCTGAAATTTGGATTCATCAGACCAAAGGACAGATTTCCACCGGTCAAATATCCATTGCTCGTGTTTCTTGGCCCCAAGTCTCCTCTGAACAGTTGATGTTGAGATGTGTCTGTTACTTGAACTCTGTGAAGCATTTATTTGGGCTGCAATCTGAGGTGCAGTTAACTCTAATGAACTTATCTTCTGCAGCAGAGGCAACTCTGGGTCTTCCTTTCCTGTAGCGGTCCTCATGAGAGCCAGTTTCATCATAGCTCTTGATGGTTTTTGCGACTGCATTTGATGAAACCTTCAAAGTTCTTGAAATTTTCCGGGTTGACTGACCTTCATGTCTTATTTGAGCTGTTCTTGTCATAATATGGACTTAGTATTTTACCAAATAGGGCTATCTTCTGTTGTCACAACACAACTGATTGGCTCAAACGCATTAAAAAGGAAAGAAATTATACCAAATTAACTTTCAACAAAGCACACCTGTTAATTTTTAAATGCATTCCAGGTGACTACCTCACGAAGCAGGTTGAAAAGCTGTCATCAAGGCAAAGGGTGGCTACTTTCAAGAATATAAAATATAAAATATATTTTGATTTGTTTAACACTTGTTTTTGGTTACGACATGATTCCATATGTGTTATTTCATAGTTTTTATGTCTTCACTATTATTCTACAATGTAGAAATTAGTAAAAATAAAGAAAACCCCTTGAATGAGTAGGTGTGTCCAAACTTTTGACTGGAACTGTACATACAGTGAATTCTGAAAATATTCAGACCCCTTGACATTTTCCACATTTTGCTACATTACAGCTTTATTCTAAAATTGATAAATTGCTTTTTTCCCTCAACAATCCACACAACAAACCCCATAACGACAAAGCAAAAACAGGTTTTCCTAATTGTTTGCAAATGTATAAAAAATGTAATAATGAAATATCACATTTACATAAGTATTCAGATCCTTTACTCATTACTTTGTTGAAGCACCTTTGGCAGCGATTACAGCCTCGAGTCATCAAGGTTATGATGCTACAAGCTTGGCATACCGGTATTTGGGGATTTTCTCCCATTCTTCTCGGCAGAATCTCTCAAGCGCTGTAAGGTTGGATGGGGAGCGTCGCTACACAGCTATTTTCAGGTCTCTCCAGAGATGTTCGATAATGTTCAAGTACTGGCTCTTGCTGGGCCACTCAAGGACATTCAGAGACTTGTTCCGAAGCCACTCCTTCGTTGTCTGGCTCTGTGCTTAGGGTCGTTGTCCAGTTGGAAGGTGAACCTTCGCCCCCAGTCTGAGGTCCTGAGCGCTCTGGAGCAGGTTTTCATCAAGGATCTCTCTGTACTTTGCTCCGTTCATTTTTCCCTCGATACTTACTAGTCTCCCAGTCCTTGCTGCTGAAAAACATCCACACGTGTGGGTACGGGTTAACCGTATGGGTACGGGTCAGGTTTCCTCCAGACGTGACGCTTGGAATTCAGGCCAAAGAGTTCAATCTTGGTTTCATCAGACCAGAGACTCTTTTCCCAAAATCCAAGCGGGTTTTCACATGCCTTTTAACCTAGTTTCTCCGTCTGGCCACTCTACCATAAAGGCCTGATTGGTGGAGTGCTGCAGAGATGGTTTCCTTCTGGAAGGTTCTCCCATCTCCACAGTGAAGCTCTGTCAGAGTGACCATTGGGTTCTTGGTCACCTCCCTGACCAAGGCCCTTCTCCCCCGATTGCTTAGTTTGGCCGGGCGGCCAGCTCTATGAAGAGCCTTAGTGGTTCCAAACTTCTTCCATTCAAGAATGATGCAGGGCACTGTGTTCTTGGGGACCTTCAATGCTGCCAAAATGTGTTGGTACCCTTCCCCACACAATCCTGTCTCGGAGCTCTACGGACAATTCCTTTGACCTCATAGCTTGGTTTTTGCTCTGACATGCATTGTCAACTGTGTGACCTTATGTAGACAGGTGTGTGCTTTTCCAAATCACACGCAATCAATTTAATTTGTGGACAATAGAAAGTAAAAAGCCGCCCCCTGCTGCTCATGCTCCCAGATGATATTTATTTACGACAGGCATCAATATCCCAGGTGGGGGTGGAACGTCCTATATATAGGGGCAGTACTCAGTGACATCACTTCCTGAAACAGGAGGTAAAGAAAATGTAGAACATAGTTTCCCAATATTAACATTCAATGAATCAAAATATATGAGCATACACAGGGAATGTGATCAATATTTACAGTAATACACATACAATATTAAATTAGGATAAAAAACAAACACAAGTTAGACATTGAAACTATAGTCAAACTCCTCGTTATGGCCAAGAGGAGACAGTGTGTTCAGCCTGTGGATCCAGAAAGAATCCCTTTGAAGAAGTTTCCTCTCAATGTCCCCTCCCCTGCGTGACATCTTGACCATTTCTATTCCAAAGTATCTCAGAGAACTAATTGGGTGTCCAGCTTGTACAAAACGAACAGCAACCGGATGTTTTGTCTCACCTGTTCGTATGTTGCTGCGGTGCTCACTGGTCCGTGTCTTAAGGCTTCTATGGGTTTTCCCTGTGTAAGACAGACCACAAGGACATTTCAACATGTAAATAACATTGGTGGTAATCAGGCCCTTGATCTTAAATCGTTCTCCTGTGCGGGGGTGGGTACGCTGCATTGAGAACATTTGTAATTACCTTCCGGAACCTTGTCCAAAAAACTTTCCCTTTTCTCTGGTGGGTAATCAGATTTAACCACAATATCTCTCACGTTTGGAGGTCTTTTAAAAACCATACGTGGGGGATATTTAAAAATGTGTTTCGACTATGAGTCAGTATCAATAATATACCAGTGCTTCCTGATAATGTCCTTCAATGCCTTCCCCAATGGTGAGAATTGGGTAATGCATGATGGTACATGCTCTGCTTTTTCTTTGACTTTTGGTTGAAGGCTTTCCAACTGTGTTAGTCCTTCAAAACGATCATTGGCATGTTTTACCCAATTGTCTTTATACCCCCTTTGCTTAAACCTTTGTGTGAAGTCCGTGGTCTGTTTCTGATAAGCAGCATCAGAGCTGCATATTCTTCTGATAAGATTGAATTGACTTATAGGGAGACATTTAATAAGTGGACGTGGATGAAAGATGTCACCTCTAAGGAGGGTATTCCTGTCCCTAGGTTTCCTAGTGGTTAGAGCGTTGGGCCAGTAACCGAAAGATTGCTGGATGGAATCCCTGAGCAGACAAGGTAAAAATCGGTTGTTCTGCACCTGAGCAAAGCAGTTAACCCACTGTTCCCCGGGCGCCCGAAGACGTGGATGTCGATTAAGGCAGCCCCCCCCCCCACACCTCTCTGATTCAGAGGGGTTGGGTTAAATGCGGAAGACACATTTCAGTTGAATACATTCAGTTGTACAACTGACTAGGTATCCCCCTTTCCCCTATAGAGATCTGCATAGAGGGTGGTTTTGTCCTTAATAACCATCACATCAAGAAGACTGATTTGTGATATGTCATAGTTAATGGTGAAGTGAAGGTGTTCATTCATAGAGTGTAGATAAGCATGGAATTCCAAAAGTTCTTCCTGGGTGACAGTATAGATCATGAAAATGTCATCCAAACATCTCTGAATTAGGAGAATATTGAAGAGAAATGGGTTAAGGTCTGGATTCAACATCACCTGTTTTTCAAACATTCCTAGATATAGGTTAGCATAATGAGGAGCCATAGTGCTCCCTGTCACTGTCCCTTTGGTTTGGAGGAAAAAGTCTCCTCTGAAGATAAAATAGTTGGAGGTTAGTACTAGTTCAGTAAAAAAAAAGTATAAAATCAATAGAGTCTCTAGTATACTTGGGGAGGGAGATTGTCCAGGGTTTCACAAAATGGTCTACAAATGTAGAGATATTCTCTGTCAGAGATCCATTACTACTCACAATGGGCCTGCCTGGTATAGGTAGTGTCATGCGCTTGTGAATTTTGGGTAGAGCGTATATGACAGATGTGATTGGGCAGTCAACTTTCATAAACTCATATTCTGTCTTTGTAATTTCCCCTTCATTCCACATTTTTGACAATTTATAATGGATCAGAGACTTGAATTGATTAGTAGGGTCCTTTGGGAGTCTTCTGTCAAATTCATCATCACTAAGTTGTCTCAGAATTTCCTTTTCATAGTCTACTGCATTTAGCATCACTATTGCACCTCCTTTGTCTGCAGGTTTTATAATGATCTTTCAGTTCCATAAGAGTTCCATAATATATTATTTATCTGCTTTGGACATCTTGTGGAATACCTTGTACTATTTATTCTTAGTCAGGAGATGATGTACATCTTTCTCAACTAGGCGGCAATATGTTTCAAGAGAGGGATATCTTTCGGGGTGGTAAAAATGTGATTTTCCTCTTACAATATGTATTTTCCCTTGTCATGTCCTCAGGGCGAGAGTCAGGTTCATTGTCATTCAGGTTATCAATGGGGGAAAAACTTTAGAACTGTTTCCTGTCTGGCTGCTAATATATTCAATAGATTAACATTGGCAGGTGCATAGGGAGCAACCCCATTACCAAAAAAACTCAGTCAATCTCAAACTCATAGCAAAGGCTCTGAATACTGATGTAAATGAAGAATTTCAAGTGTGCAAAAATGTCATTATGGGTTATTTTGTGTTTTTATTTGATTTAATCCATTTTAGAATAAGGCTGTAATGTAACAACATGTGGAAAAAGTCAAGGGGTCTGAATACTTTCCAAATGCTCTGTATATCCAGATGATATATATAATGATGTGTATAGACAGTATGGACTGTGTATAAATAGAAAAGGTGTGTACAGCAGTAGTTAAATAGGATGAGCCATGACTAGAATACAGTATATACATTGAGTATACAAAACATTAAGAACATTTTCCTCATATTGAGTTGCACCCCCTTTTGCCCTCAGAACAGCCTTAAAGCTTACAGACCCTTCTTTAACCTGTCTCCTCCCCTTCATCCTACACTGATTAAAGTACATTTCACAAGTGATATCAATAAGAGATCATAGCTTTCACCTGGATTCACCTCATCAGTCTATGTCATGGAAAGAACAGGTGTTCCTAATGTTTTGTGTACTTAGCTTAAATTTAAAGTGGGTAAAACAATATGTGAACATTATTAAACTGACCCGTGTTCAATGATTCTATTTACATAGGGCAGCAGTGTCTACGGTTCAGGGCAGGGTACTGGGCTGGGTAGAGGCCGGCTAGTGGCGACTGTTTAACAGTCTGATGGCCTGGAGATAGAAGCTGTTTATCAGTCTCTCGCTCTCAGCTTTGATGCACCTTTACTGTCTCCGCCTTTTAGATGGTAGCCGGGTGAACAGGCCTTTACTGTGTACATACCTGATTACTAATTACTCTGGCGTGAAGGATCAAAAGATCTCTATTTTGAGAGATTTATATGACATAATCATGAACTCTTTTATTGGTTGCCTTGAAGTCTCAAATACAGGTTACATCACTTCTTCAAAGAGTCAGGCACCGTACATAGGCAGAGCCAGAGCTTCCTTCGTTATAGTACTCTGAAGGCTAATTATATTATATTTCAGCAGCTCTACCATATCCATGTTTGTGCCCCAAATGGCATCCTATTCCCCATTCTTTTGACCAGAGTCCACTAGGGCTCTGGTCAAACGTAATGCACTATGTAGGGAATAAGATGCCATTTGGGAAGCAATCCATGTCACTTGGAGTTAATACAGGTGCTGGTCATTACAGAATGGGCCAGGGGCCTGACATTTTAACACGGCCGTATGAAATCACTTGACCTTTCAGGTGATCTATTAAAAGATTACGGGATTAAAGATTAATAAGAGCCAGGGATAGCTTCAATCAGAGGGAATGAAGACAGTATGTCCATATTGCACATTGTATTGAGGTCCCTACCACTTTGCCCATTATTTCCAGATAATGTACAGATCGTCCGCGTGGGACTACAAATGAATAGATTAACGATAGCACCACCACAAAGTTAATGAGAGGTTATGGGAGATGTTGTGTTTAAGAAGTATAGCATGACCTATTACCCCTCTGTGGTATATTATAAAGCAGTGTAGACAGTATTAGTGTAGACAAGACCATTGCAAACGTGGTAGAACGTTAAATACCAAATCTCTATTACTTTTGATGGCAAGGGCAGGGGAAAAACTGCTGTCACTATGTCACCGCCATAACCTCTAGCTCCAACCACATGTAATGTCCCCTAACAGCAATGAAGGAAACTACCAAGAACACAGACACATACAGGTGGAGTTAACATGGGAAATATCCCCTGGGGGAATCACGTCAGCATGATTCATTAATTAGTATACTGATTTCACGTAACTCATAACAGACATCGACATTGTCTAGGGAGGACAGAATGGGTTTAGACCAGGGCTCTCCAACCCTGTCCCTGGGCAGCTACCCTCCTGTAGGTTTTCGCTCCAACCCCAGTTGTAAACTAACCTGATTCAGTTTATCGACCAGCTAATTATTAGAATCAGGTGCGCTAGACTAAGGTTGGATCAAAAACCTACAGGATGGTAGCTCTCCAGGAACAGGGTTGGAGAGCCCTGGTCTAAACCCATTCTCTTTCTCTCTCTCTAATGCTTTGTTCACTTGTCTGGCTATCATGACATGTTGCATGTCTTGTCTATACATCTGTCTTGTGGTGTGATCTCAGTCTGGCCCTCACACCACCCACCACCCATCTCCCTATTGCCTCGTCTCTCAGCCCACACACGTCTATATTCCTCCCCTCTCATTCCCTGATTTCTTTCTCTCTCTCTCTCTCTCTCTCTCTCTCTGTCAACCTTTTGCCATCCTTTTACTGTCATGTTTTTTCTAAGTGGTGCGTCTCTGTCATGTTCTTTTTCTTTCGTCCTCCATTCCCCTGGCTCACTGTAGGACTATCCTTCCTTTATCCCTCTGACTGCCCACTGAGCATAGATGGTGCAACAACAACAGAAAGCATACAAACAAGTCGGCATCATCTGCCAGTAGCCTAGCGGTTAAGAGTGTTCGGCCAGTAACTGAATGGTTGCTGGTTTGAATCCCCAAGCGGACTAGGTGAAAAATATGTCCATCGTGCCCTTGAGCAAGGCACGTAACCCTAATGGCTCCTGTAAGTTGCTCAGGATGAGAGCATCTGGTAAATTTCTGTTGAGTATGACTTATACAAAACGTGGGGCCAGTGTTCTCTTGTTAGTGTCTGCCCTGAGATTGGAAGGTTTGGGCTTCAAACCCCGGTTGAGTCATAATAAAGACTCTAAAAATGGGACCCGATGCCTCTCTTTTTGGCACTCAGCATTAAGGAGATGGATTGGGGGTAAGGACCTAGGGGCCATTCTGGCTCAGACAAGGCTTACTTACTAATGATTAGCCAGGTATGTACACTCTTATAAAAAAGGGTTGCAATAGGGTTCTTCAGCTGTCCCCATAGAGAACCATTTTGTGTTCCATGTAGAACCTTCTGTAGAAAGTGTTCTACATGGAACCCTAAAGGGTTCTACCTGTACCCAAAAAGGGTTCTTCAAAGGGTTCTCCTATGGGGACAGCCGAAGACCCCTTTAAGGTTCTAGATAGCACCTTTTTTCCTAAGCTTAGCATATAGATATCATAATGCCGCTTGTTGTGGAGAAGGACATAAGGGCTCATACGTGCTTATCAAGCATTATTATACCTTTCAGCCTTAAGTCAAGTGTTACCAATGACACAGTACAGTGGGTGGGATTGAGAGGCATGTTAGTTGAGCTGCAGATCATATTCTGAGCCTGTCATGTGGTGCGGTGTCTTGGAGATGTGCGTCGGTTGTCTGGAGAGCTGACAGAGATCGAGTGGCCTGTGCTCAGAGCCGTGGCTGCCTGGACATGGAGCTTGATAGAGCCAAGGACAGTTAGGCTACTGATGCCAGACAGACATACGACTACAGAGTTGAGATATAAATCTTATATACTCACTCCTCTCTTTTTTAAAAAGACTGTGAATATAAGATAATATGTACTTTATTGTCCATTAACCCCCCACGCACACACTATTTTTGGTCATCAAAGAGCTGCTGTAGCTGTGTATGGGGTTCTCAGGCATGTGTAATGAAGCAGAAGGCTGACTGGCTAGTGTAGAATAGATGAGGAAGAGGTTAACATGGGACAACGGGACGTCTATGGGGTTGGAAGTCATCCAGTCAGGCAGTCAGATCCAGAAACAGCAACTGTATCTTCCACCACCAGCTATTGACCTGGGTACGGTTTCTCAATAACGATGGAACTTAGGCTTACGAGTGTTTTGACGATGCATCTTTCCTACAATGGCTGAAGATGTGACATACGTTTCCCAAAACACCATGGCAGAGCGAACGTTCGCAAGTCCTTGAGGAATGTGTCGATACTGATCGGAACGAAAGAAAGGCAATGCTGCCCTCGGATCAGCTTTCTCCATTCAAATCTTACCTTAACGTTAGAATTGTTCCACAACACTGACGACAGATCAGCTCCTAGAAAGATATTCTAACCTATGGCTGCAGATATTGAGGAGGCTTATTCTAACCATAGACATTAGAACCAGTAGATTGTGATAGCGCTGACGTCATCCACGGATTCCTATTGTCGTGACGTGACTTTTCATTAATGTGAAGACTGTTATATCAAATCAATTCTCTAGGTGTTATTATTATTACGTGATTAAACTAATCATGTAAACATGAATTAACCAAGAAGTCGGGGCACCACAGGAAAATGTTGTTTAAAGAGTTAATATCTTCAGATATTTTCATATCTTATCGATTACAGTCACTTATTAATGTATCATTACCTCATCAGTCATTCTGAACGTCGACATTTCTTGTAGTCTGCACAAACCCTACTTTATTGATGAATCAGCGATACACAAATTGGCTCAATTATTTATTTACGAACGAATTAAACAATTACAGAATACACAAATACACACTGACATTATAGAGTAAATAGTCTCTAGAAGACTACCAAAACAGGACAGTTTGGTTATAACACGGTGGGGAATTCAGAGAGAGGAGGGGGGAAGGAAGGGAGACAAAGGAGTTACTCTATCGGACTTTGGGAAGCTACGCTCACGAAAATACCAGATTTTTAATCTAATAGCCGCTCATTCGGAAAAGAGAATGCAATTTATGTATTTACGATTGAGCAGTCCTTGATCGTCCAAATCCTTTGGTCACGGCTCTGGTTCGGCCACCAGAGATCACCATGTCCTTAGGTAGAGCTTCTGGTCGTGGTGGTGGTAAGAATGGTACTTCGACGTACCCTGTACAGTAGTTATTAAAGTTGATCTCATTAGAATGCTTCAGAGGTTGTCGGTGTTCTCGTCCTAGGCTACGTATGTTTCCATCTGCAGATTGATAACGTGACGTCTAGAATTAGCTTCTTCTGTAGTGATCGATAGTTTCAGAGTTTAGAACCATTTTGCAACATTTGGCTTACACGTCAGTCTGCTTGGTCTATAGAGTGGTAACCATTTCAACGTGGGGACCAGCGTCCTCACGTTCTCTGGTCTTGTCCTTTGGTAGAGTTGTAGTTTTACGCCTTAGTCTGCATGGCCTATGGAGTGGTAGATTTCTGAACCATTTGTAACGTATTCAGCTGGTGCTGCACGTAACTGGTCTTTATTTAAATTCTTCAGCGCGTCCTTTTCAACACTTTGGGGAAAAGGGCATTCCATTACGTTTTGCATAATCTCTGTGCTCACGTGGGAGTGGTTACTGATTTGATAAACTTTACATGAAAAACCATTTTCTCATTTAGAAGACTAAAATCACATTTCTATTTTCTCAAAAGTATTCTGATACTTAATCATTCATTTTATACAACATTCAGATGCAAACCTCATAGCTTTAAGCACCAACTGTCAGAGCATCTTACAGATTACTGCACCTGTACATAGCCCACCTATAATTTAGCCCAAACAACTACCTCTTTCCCAACTGTATTTAATTTATTTATTTATTTTGCTCCTTTGCACCCCATTATTTTTATTTCTACTTTGCACATTCTTCCATTGCAAAACTACCATTCCAGTGTTTTACTTGCTATATTGTATTTACTTTGCCACCATGGCCTTTTTTGCCTTTACCTCCCTTCTCACCTAATTTGCTCACATTGTATATAGACTTGTTTTTTTTTACTGTATTATTGACTGTATGTTTGTTTTACTCCATGTGTAACTCTGTGTCGTTGTATGTGTCGAACTGCTTTGCTTTATCTTGGCCAGGTCGCAATTGTAAATGAGAACTTGTTCTCAACTTGCTTACCTGGTTAAATAAAGGTGAAAAAAAAAATAATAATAATAATAATTGAGAAGTGTAGACAAACAGATACAGTTACAGTATGTGGTTCTACCGTCTTTCATGATGTTACAACATCAAAACGAATTCGACATGAGGGTTCTTTTGGTCTCCACTGACCATTTCCACATTCTCAAAAATTGAGATGTTGCTTAATTCTGAAATTTAGGGTAGGTAGGAGTTTTGGCGGGAGAAGGTACTTTGTTCTACTAAGGTCTCTCCCTCCATACTGCTTGGCAAGGGAAGGTCATAAAACTGAGCATCATAAAACTGGCCAACAGCGCCAGGAGAGGGGGGGGGGGGGGGTCTTTGCCTAGCCGGCACCCCTGATCTCCATCTCAGGACTGACAAGTCATTACACTATGGAAAACTCCCGATGGCGCATGAAACCAGAAGTATTTGAATTTGAAGGGCGCCATATTTCTGAATGGGGCTGAATGGCACCAAAAGATCGGTAAGGATCATGGTGAAAGTGGCCGTAAGTAGCAAAGGATCATGGTCAATGTAGTCATTTTCTTCCTGCCTGAGAGAGTAAATGTATGAGCACACCACACCCCCTTAGGTACACTTGCAAAGAACGTGCATGAGGGCGAGAGCCTCCACGTAGCCTGTCGGCCCATGATTGGTCTGTGTCTGTGTCAGCGTGTGGTCCTGTGTGACGACAATGTAGTAGTCAGAATGGAAAGGGGGATACCTAGTCAGTTGTACAACTGAATGCCTTCTACTCAAATGTGTCTTCTGCATTTAACCCAACCCCTCTGAATCAGAGAGGTGTGGGGGGGCTGCCTTAATCGACATCCACGTCTTTGGCGCCCGGGAAACAGTGGGTTAACTGCCTTGCTCAGGTGCAGAACGACAGATTTTGATCTTGTCAACTCAGGGATTCGATCCAGCAACCTTTCGGTTACTGGCCCAACGCTCTGGATCACTATTTAATTAAATATCTCAATTTGTAGCGAACTTTAAAATCATTTACTGTGGGGATTGACCTTGAACATAATAAACACGTTTTAGAACCCAAAACGGCCTTCCAAAATGTTTTAGTTTGGCTGTTCTGGCGATCGTAATTTACATAGGCTTTCTTGGGCAGACCAGGGCTTTTGGCACCGCGAGGTTGCTACACAGTAGGCGAGAGCTTGTGACTTCACGCTCCAGACCAGACACTGGGGGCCTGATTCTAATCCTTACCCTATAATAATGTACTGAATAAAGATTTGGCACATCATTGTGCACATGTTAGGCCATACATCATGACATATAATTAGCCTTCGGACAGTAGCCTACAAGTAGCAAAATAGAACACATTTGATTGAAAATTACATGTATTTCAATTGAATTGAAATAGGCCTATAGCCTACTGTATTTATATTTTAATGCAGTCATCTCGGTTTTCATTTGAAGCATTTTTTATAAGTCCCTGGTTTGTATCAATTAAAAGACATTGGCAGCTTTGTATTTGTAGTCAACTTTGTTTTGAAGTTATCAGTGGTGACAGAGATGTGATTCTATGTTTAGCGGAGATCTTCTGTGTATAAAGTGAAGTGGAAGGGCAGAAAAAGCATCACAACGACGCACTTAGCTGTTCTACGAGTGGCCTGAGGAAGGCGTTAGATTACGAGTGTTTTCACATGCCACGTTATTGACAATGGTGATGGGAAACAAACAGGCGATTTTACGATGCACCTACCAAGGTTCTAACAATTTACTTAGCCTTAAGATGCTTTCGGGTTAACCAAGCTTTATGATGCTAGCTTAGTGCTAGTAGCAGAGCTCAATATGCATGGTATTGACTGGCTGTCAGCGTCTCAAATGGCAACCTATTCCCTTTATAGTGCACAGCGTTTGATCAAGGCAAGTATGACTGTGGTCAAAATGTGTGCAGGGAATAGGGTGCCATTTGGAGCGCATCTGCTGTGTCAGGCCCAGCCTGAGCGTCAGACAGATTCCCATTTGCATGCTGTTAAGGAGCTCAGTCTGTATTGACCCGCAGGCAGTGGATCATTACTTGTTTGTTAAAACATTTAATTGGGTTTACTCATGTGGACACGTAGGCACACATGCATGAATTAAGTTACTGTTACAATTGCCTAATTTAAAGCTATAACCTTGATGGTTTTATCTGTATTTCATGCCATGCCATTTGCTCTGTCTGTTCTGTCCTTCCCCTAACTGTCCCTCTGTCTTCCCCTCTGTGTGTGACAGGTGAAGGCCAGCGCCATAGCCCAGGATGCGGACCAGAACTACGACTATGCATCCAACAGTGTGATCCTGCATCTGGACGTGGGGGACGAGGTGTGTGTACAGCTGGACGGGGGGAAGGTCCATGGAGGAAACACCAACAAATACAGCACCTTCTCTGGGTTCCTCATTTACCCCGACTGACCCTGATCAACCGTCCCTGCCCCCCCCACACACACTGAAAGGATGAAAGGACATAGACTGAGTGTGTGGTTTTTGAAATTAGTGTTTCATGGGTGTGTTGAGTGTTATTAAGCCAATCATGACCAAGTATGTTTATTGACCCCTTGTGTGTGTGAACATATGAATATTACAACATGTACAGAATAGGTACACAAGGTTGCATTGGGAAATATACAGCATATGCCATATGTACCGTCTACTAACATAGTGAGTTGGACATACAGTTTAACCAAGATAATCAGTCCTACCCATGCATTCAGCATCTTGAGTGGGACCAAGAGTGTTTTGAATCAATACCAGGTTAGCACACTGAGCTAGAGCCAAGGAATTAGCTCTGGGAGCATCACAGTTTTCCAAAGTTCTCAACTTCGCTACATTTAACCCCCCTCTAATCCAGTGGGCAGTTCAGTTTAAGACCACTCGGATAGTTGCCAATCACATCCCCTAGCTAGCTGTTTAAAAAAATAATAGCCCTTGCTGTTTCAAAATAAAAGTCCCCTGCTGTTTCAAAATAAAAGTTCAAAGTACAGTATCATCCCTGTTGTTCATAATCTAGGACGGAACTGCTTTACTGTTATAGTATTATTTTTAATTATCAATTGTTTATTTATTTAAGTTATAAACATACCAAACAAGGAAGGACACAAAAACTGATAACAAAATAAAATGAAGACAGCATTCAAAGCAAACCCATCTGTTTAAGCACAGATGGTTGACCTTCTATAACCATCACACCATGAGGCTAGGGGAGGACGGAAGGAGAGGAGTAGAATACAAACACACGCACAACATACACACACATACAGTACACACACACACACACTGAAATGGCAACAAACACAAAAGACTGGACTGAGTGGGTGAGCATGTGGTTTTACAATGACGTGTTTTATGGGTGTGTGATGAGAGAGTTGTGTGTTGAAGCAATCATGACCAAGTGAATTTCTTAACCCCTCCTGTCTGTTTACATTTCAGTGTGCACAAGTAAGGATATCAGAAAATGTACAGGGCCCGACTTCCCAAAATCATCTTAAGTATAAATTCTTTGTTAAAACCTTAGTGTGAGCATCGTAAAAATCTTCAAGCTGTTTTCCAAAACCGTCGTTATTAACGTTGCACGTGAAAACGCTCGTAATCTATGGCATGCCTCAGACCGCCCATAGAAAGCCAAGTGCGGCGTTAGATGCTTTTTGGCCTCCAGCGTAACTTTATACACAGAAGATCTCCGCTAAACATAGAATCACATGGTTTAGCCGCAGATAACGTAAAAACACTACACATATAAAGTTGCAATTGTCTTTGCAATTGATACAAACAAGCGAGGTATAAAAAAATATTATTCAAATTAAAACCAGATGACTCCGTTAAAATATTGATACAGTAGGCTTATAGGCCTATGTCAATTGAGTTATATTTTGCTACTGTAGGGTACTGTCTGTAATTTGTCTCAATATAGTTAATGATGTGTAGCCTAACGTGCTCAATGAAGTGCCCAAATCTCGATTATTATAGGGTAAGCATTAGAATAAGACGCCTCGATATTTGCAGCCGTAGTTGATCATATCTGTCGAGGAGCTGATCCGTCGTCAGAATTGTGGAATAATTCAAACGTTAAGGTAAGACTTAAATGGAGAAAGCTGATCCGAAACCAGCGTTGAATTTCTTTCAATCCTATCAGTATCGACACATGCCTCAACGACAGACAGCGAACGTTTTCTCTGCGTGGGGTTTTTAGGTATGTTACATCTCCAAAACACTCGTAAACCCAAATCCCATCGCTATCGGGGAAATTGGGCGCAGGATAGGTGCACTAACACTTGGTACATTGAATTATCCAGCATATTCCATGTCTCTCTTCTACTTACATTGTGAACTGTACATATAGTATAACCAAGAGCATTAGTTCTACCCATTACACATTCGGAGTGAGACGAACTGGTTATTAAAACCGGATTGTGAGTGTGTGATGCAATATCGTGTTAGCCCACTGAGCTAAAGCCCGAGGCGTTAGCTTTGGGAGCTAACATGAGTTTTTAGTATTATGTAAAACCATCTGATGTGTATAAACACTACTCTACTCTCTGTGCCATTGGGATGAAAGCCTGACAAGCTTTTGCTTCCAAGTTGTACACGGAATTACTATTAAAATATATATAACAACAACACTGCTGTTCACTTCACTATTATTACATGTCTGGTTTGGATACCCGGGGATGACATTCACCAGCAACTGTAAATGGACTGGGGACTGTGTTGGAGCCAACTATGTTAACAGGATAAATAAACAGCACATATATGCACAAACACACACACACACTAATTTGACATTCATTTGGAGTGACTGCTTGGTGCTTGAACTGTCTGTGTGGAATTGGAAATGTGACCTGTGAGCAGTATGGCTGTGTGTGGTTGTGCGCGAGAGAGAGGATTGGGATCGAACTCCCAACAGGTGGCCACTGCCTCAGACCAACCTTTCTCTAAATGGATTTCCAATATGTCTAGTTAAGACACAGCCTTACAATGAAACATTAATATATATTGACCAGTGCTGTAGAAGATACACTCTGCTCTAAAAAATCCATCCAATATGTTACTTTTTTAAATGGCAAGGATATCTATCTCGACAGAACTAAACGGACATGAAGTGTAACATTGTTTAAAAGTATCAGGTGTTTAAGGCATATGGATTTGATGCTCTATTATGTCATCCATATGACCCGTAACAACAGGTATTAGCTGTCACAACAAACCACGTGTAACCTTCGGTAAATCTAGGATGTTATTTAAATGCTTCCTAAATAATTATGATAAGGATGAATAAGCTATGTTACTCTTCACACATGTATGGAGAGCCTATGGAATTGTCGCGTGGTAAATCAAGACATGTCAACACATTATATTTGAGGTGATCTTGATTTCTGCGTCTGTGCTTAATGTGTCATGTAAAACGCATGATTAGTTAGAGTTGAAAAGTACACCATTAGAAGCAGATTATTGAACTGGCTTTTAAAAAAAAAACAATAGTCAGTCCCATGCTGTCACTTTCTCAGAGAATAAATCAATATGTAAGCCTGGTAATGACGGGAAATGAACATATACATGAATTATATGCATGGAGATTTTACCTCAAACGGTCATTGTTACTCTCTAAATGATTTAATTGTGTGTATATATTTACCCTATGCTTTTATCCAAAGCGATTTACAGTCATGTGTTGCGCCAATAGGAATCAGACCCTACGACCCTGGTGGTGCAAGAGCTGTGCTATACCAATAGAGTCCAAAAATCAACTTGGCTGAATAATAAACCTTCCATTATCATCTTAATTTTTCAATAATCATCCTAGTTTAGCTATAACTATTATTGGCATTGAGACAGCCTCGCAAGCAGCCTGCTCTCACAAGTTCACATACATGCTCGCCACGCAGTGGTAATCAGTCTGGTAATTACTAGGCTAATTGAGACATTTACCTCTGGGATTCTCCAGTGATATGTATCCCATTTAGACAAGAGTTTTTTCCCAGTATTTTCAAATGCGAGGTTGAACTAATTTATGCTTGTATATAATCTTTGCTCTCTCCATTTTATTGTAATTTCACTGTTGAAATATTTAGTCATCCAGAGGACGATGTCTCCTCCTCCTTGATTGGTTCTTGAATACTACAGTACCTGTAGTATTGGCAGAGAGCAGAGGGGAACCTTTAATTAAAGGAGAGAGGCCTTCTGGATTTAAAGGGCTTTGGTGAATCTGTTGCCCGTGGGAACGAGTGGGGGATCTTTGCGTGTGTGCAAGGGAGAGTGTGCATGTGTGTGAGTAAAATACAGAAATCGAAAGTGTGTGTGTGCTTAGCCCCCTCGCTTGCTCTCTCCAGTAGTCCTGGCAGATAGATTCCAGTGTAAAATTAATTGGTGGAGAGGTTTTGAGGCAGGTTGCAGGCCATTAGAGGTTCCCCTGTCGAATGCAGAGCCACGAGGATCACACGCTCACAAATTGCAGGTTTAAAATAATCAATACACTTGACTTACATCCAACACAAACACAGGCCTGTGCACATACGCTCAGTAATTAGTGGACAACCTATTCACCCCTGTGCTATGATACCTTACCTTTTGCACGCACACACACCGATAGATCTCTTGGTACCTAATGAGAGGAAATAGTTGACTGGTTGTGAGGGGAATAAGGAAAAGGTCAGGAAGCCAGAGAGGAATCGGTCTTGGCACACTAAGCAACATAACATACAGGATTCTACTGGGAATGTTCCAGAACACTGTCATACAGTTTCATGTTCCAATCGAGAACATTGTCATACAGGATCAGACACTGATCAGTTAACTGTAGTACAATCTCAACGCAATAATTATCTTTTTAAAATGCAGTCAGAGCCAATGAACGTTGAGGTTGAAGTCGTTGTAAAATACACAAAAGCTCTTAAGAACAATATTACACTGGTTACAAGAGAACTTCGTAACTATAGAAACATGTAATATGAAGAAAACTATTCCCATTGAGTGCCTTTTCCAACAGTACAAACTCATAATGACAATATTCAATAAAAAGCAGACTTTTAGAATTGTAGTCATTAAATTAGTTATGGTTTCATTGTGGGTTTATGGTTACCGCATAACATATAATTCACAAAACATGCAGTAGACGTTGCTTGGATGTGCTGAGTACGAATGGTCTTTTTGCAACAGACACAACACTGCCCTCTTGTGCCCACTTAATAGATGGCAACACATTTTTGAGCACTAGTTAAAAGACAAAATGAGTCAGTTAAACATTTGTGGAGCTAAAATTATTGTACAATAAACACTCATAGGTGTATTATGTTCACCCTGTCAAATCATGTTCACAATTTTCATTTGTTAGAAAAAAAACAAAGCACATTGTTTTTCTTCAGAAAATCATTTTTTTTTATTTGAACGCTGCAACAAATAAATGGAAGAAAAAAAGGGAAAAAATCCACTGAACCGCTCATGGATTTCTATGTCGTCATGATTGTATGGCTTCTTATACATATTGGTTAACTAACTGCATAGCTCTGGCAGCGATAGGAAGGGAGACATTCCCAGCCAAAGCAAGTCTTCATTAGCCTGGTCTCAGATCCTTTTTGTGTCGTCTCGACAACTCCATTGCTGTCACTGTCATACCATTGACAGAGTTGGCAACTGGCAAGACGGCGCAAACAGTTGGTATGAAGTGCTCTCTCTCTCTCGGAATGTTACGCCAGCAGCACACAAGCTTCTAATTACATGCAAGTTGGTCTTATTCTTAATTTCAATGGACCAGGCTGACGCATAAAACTTTTTTTTTTAAAGAAGCTTGGGTTGCTAATGGTCTTAACTTGGGCATGTAAAGGCACTTTCGAAAAAAAAAAAGAAAAAAAAAGAGACGTGAAGAACTAATAAAATTGCACAGGAAACAGGCAGGACTGGAAACTAGTTGCAAAAAGGAGGGGAAATGCGTCAAGAGAAATAAACAGGGTGAAAACGAAGAATAGGAAGGAATGTCCTTCCTGATCTTCAACCGCTCATGACCATCCGGACGAGTTCTGTGATGTGAAGAAAGAGGAAGAGAGAAAAAAACAACATTAGAATCCCAATTCACAGCTAATTGGGGGGGAATCTCCAAATACAGCAACATCCTGGTTGTTTTGAAAATTAACCCTTCGACCTCAACATTGTTTACTTTATATAAACGGGATGCTGTTGTAGGAGGTACATCCCTTGTTTCTCTAAGTCCATGAGTAGAGGAAAGTGGGGGAGAGGGAGGAGGACAGAGGTTGAGCGATCATCTCTACAGTATCTCCTAGTCAGCCAAAGTGGATGGATTTGGCCAGGATGACTGGTCTTGGATCCAAGAGACCGTTAAAGAAGATAAACCATCTTTGTTTTCTCTATGAGGCAAAGATCGGGGGGGGGGGGGGGGGATTAGAAGAGAGAAGGGGAGATCACAATAGCACTCAGCTATAATCAGTGTCCTTAAGGAGAGAAGATATCGCCAGCAAAAATAGCAAATGCACTGCAATTCTGGGGTTAGTAAAAAGGGAGGAGTGACTGGTCTGTTATGTCAGAGTTGGGGGAATATATAAGATATACTCACATTGATTCAAATGGTCAATTTAGTGTTAATTCTCATGTAGGGGCTTTCCACAGAGAGACTTCCAAGGCAAACTGCCTATTTGTGGCAGCATGGAATTCATGTGATGAGAGGCCCAAATTAGAAAATTGCATTGTGGGTAGCTGCTGCAAAAGGTGCTCAATTACATTATCCAGCCCAGCTCTGAACACAACATGGAGTACAACAACCACTCCTGCTAGAGTGCTCTGCATGTATAAACTACCCCTCTATAGGGTGAATATCAATTGTATTTCCACTCTCCTCTTCTCCAAAACGCATTGAAGGAAAAGGTGTGAGGAAGCGAGGAATACAAATAAGATTCCACTAATCCTTCAGACAGAGGGGATATCCAGACATGCAGAGGGGCCTGCTGTAGCAGCCAGGCTCAGGGTAGGAGAGACACAGGGGGCAGCAGGAGAGAACAGGGAGTCTACCAACGAGTCAAAACCTCCAGTCCAAACTGCCCTACAACAGGGCTCTCTCTCACCAGGCTATCCCACTGCAAGATATACAATGGGTTCACAAGGCAAATAACAGCTTTTGTGTGTATGTTTTGCAGGGATGCCTAAAAGCAGGAGAGCCTGAGAAGAAGCCCGTTGTTCAAGTAGGCTCTACAGTATACCCTCTGCTGCCCTGCTCATACCGGCGCTCAGCCAGACATGATGGTACGCACAAACGCTGTGGAGGAAGAACAGTTACACAGCATGTTACCAATTCCGTTTTTGTATTCACAATCTGGTTCTCCCATCACCAAACAGTTACTGTATACAAAACGTTGCAGAGCTGCATCGCTGTGCAGTGACAGGAGATCGTAATCGCTGGCACTTTCACCGCCTCAATTCTTCAGCCAACTGCTTCAACGGTATAGAAAAACAAACGTGTCCACTTTTCAGCCATCGACACTTGTCATTTAGCAGATGCTCTTAACCCCTATTCCTCTTATGAGTCACTCTGGATAAGTGCCTTGCTCAAGGGCAGAGAGATTTTTCACCTAGTCGGCTCAGGGATTTGAACCAGCAACCTTTCGGTTACTGGCCCAATGCTCTTAACCTCAAGGCTACCTGCAAGATAGCGCTATCAATATTGATCCCTGCATAAACAAACCTTTGCACCAAAACATCCATATCTTAATTTTGTACATACTGTAGCCCAGGAAACATGCACGGTCATCATTGCATAACCAGGGTGTTGTGGTTAGAAGTAGAAGTCGTGTAAGGGTGGTGGGGTACTTGCAACACATTGTTAACCTAATCAGACCCAACAACACATCCGTGTCTCCATCTTTTATTCTCCGTTTCCCCTCCCTCCCGCTCACCTTCATAGTTAATACAGCCATTAGCATCCTCGTGTCCGGCAAGAAGCGTCTCGACCTCCTCCTCCGTCATCTTCTCCCCTGATAGACAGACAAACTCATATATTAGTAAAGTAATAGCTACACTTATGTTCAAAAGTTGGGTGTTCTCATTCGTGTTGACCTTAAAAAGAACACACTTTAAAATCAGTAATCGTCTTGAAATCTGAAGTGTGGCTTGATGTTTGTGCTTTTATAAAAAAAAAAAAATGGTCACATTACGGAGAATATCTTTGCGACATTTGGGATTTATATTTTCTGAGTCAACTTCCAAATTAGATAACCTTTTGCTCAGGGATTTGCATTCTGCATTAAATACATGAAATGTCTTTCCTCAGATGTGGATGAGAGTAAAATAATGACGCTCCAGTAACCCACCTAGTGTGGTGAGGACGTGGCGCAGCTCTGCCCCCATTACGGTGCCGTTGCCCTCCTTATCAAAGACTCGCAGTCCCTCAACGAAATCCTCAAAGGAGCCCTGGTCCTTATTCTTAGCGATGGCCTGCAGCATGGGCAGGAACTGCTCAAAGTCAAGCATCTTGTGGTTCATCTCTGAAGTAGAAGTGGAGGAAATGAATTAATTGATGATATGAATGAACACAGGGGTCTAAACATTACAACCCTTTCAGCACAAGAGTGATCGCTAGGTCAAAGGCGGTTAAGATCATTTTGGCATCGGATAACGCCTTCGCTTGTGAAAATTCAAAGAACCCTGGTCCAAACATGTTCTGATAGAGAGATATGTTTAGGGCACATAATGAAATAGAACACTAGTATACAGTATTCTATTGTATCTCACCCTCACCCTCAGCCTTGGGGTTGCCCAGGACCTTGAGGACCTCTGCATTGACGGGGTTCTGGCCCAACGCCCGCATGACGTCGCCGCACTGACTGTAACTGATCTTCCCATCGCCGGTTCTGTCGAAGAGGAGGAAAGCCTCCTTAAACTCTAGAAGGAGGGAGGGAGATATGGTTGAGTGTGAGGAGAGAAGGAGTGGGTTTGGGAGAGGGATGTTAAATGGTTAAGAGGAGATGGAGCAAAAACATTTCAAGATGGGAAGACGGTGAACAAGTTGGAAATGCAAGAGAGGTTGGATATGTAAAGACAGAGGCCAGAGAAAAAAAGACACCAAACAACTGATAATGTGTGTATTACTTCAGGTAGTTTTAGCCAGAATAACAGGTTAGTGAACTTGGCATTGTTTAACATTAGCTTATTCCATGAATGAACGAATCATGGTTTCCCTTCACCTGACCAGCGGGATCAACACGGTGGCACATAGGAAAGTAAAATGAGATAGCACCAACTACAGTGGAGTGGGTAGCCTAAAGCCCGATTCAAACAAAAAGCTTTTTTTAAGCGAATGAACGAGTGTGCTCACACTGGAAATAGAATACATACGAGTTAATGAGAGAAAATAGATGGACTGCAAGCGTCAACTTAGAAAGCAAGTCTATTTAATAAGAAGATAAATTGTGTGGGTCGTGTGCAGAATAGGAATTGTTATGATCTTCCCTATGCTAAGTAGACTAAAGATGTAGTTTAAAATGTATTTGCCTGCAAGCTAAGGTTCATCAGTCAAATGGGCTACATTGTTTAAAAAAAATTTAAACGCAGCTTTGTGCTTTGTGTCACAGGCTTATAGCCTAAACAAAATCCGGGGACTCCGATTTCAAGAGAGAATAACGTCACTGTTTGTAGAAGAATGAGACTTGTTTGTTTACAAGTCAGGTTAATTAGCTACAACATCCTTGTGATGTTGTGCTATGGCTTTTCAACCTCTGCCATATTGTGGATTCAGAGCCATCTATCTAATAGAACTCAAAGGGTTTTCTTTAATGGAAGCATCTCTAATGTCAAACATGTAAAGTGTGGTGTACCGCACCGCAGGGCAGCTCTCTAGACCCTCTACTCTTCTATTTTTACCAATGACCTGCCACTGGCATTAAACAAAGCATGGGTGTCCATGTTTGTTTTGCTCCCTGCTATAGCACACGCCGCCAACCCGAATGTCCTAGCCGTGTCTGAATCCTGGCTTAAGAAGGCCACCAAAATTCCTGAAATTTCTATCCCTAACTATAACATTTTCCGACAAGTTCCAATCTACTGCAGAGATAGCCTGCAGAGTTCTGCCACACTATCCAGGTCTGTGCCCGAACAATGAACTTCTACTTCAAAAAATTCCATTCCACACCATTCCAGAAACAAGTCTCTCACAGTTGCCACATGTTAGACCCCCTTCAGCCCCCAGCTGTGCCCTGGACACCATATGTGAAGATCATCAATGGGGGGGGGCAATCAATTCAGAGTTTGTACTGTTAGGTGACCTAAACTGGGACATGCTTATAACCCTGACCATCCTACAATCTAAGCTAAATGCCCTCAATCTTACACAAATGATCAAGGAACCTACGAGGTACAACCCTAAATCCGTAACCATGGGCCCCCTCTTAGATATCCTCCTGACCAACTTGCCCTCTAAATACACCTCTGCTGTCTTCAACCAAGATCCCAGCGATCATTGCCACATTTCCTGCATGCATAATGGGTAGCGGGCAAACGACCACCCCTCATCACTGTCAAACGCTCCCTAAAACACTTCAATGAGCAGGCCTTTATAATAGACCTGGCCCGGGTATCCTGGAAGGATATTGACCTCATCCCGTCAGAAAAGGATGCCTGGTTGCTGTTTAAAAGTGCAAAAAATGTTGAACTAAGAACAGATATAGCCCTTGGTTCATCCCAGACTTGACTGCCCTTGAACAGCACAAAAACATCCTGTGGTGTTCTTCATTAGCATCAAATATCCCCCGCGATATGCAACTTTTCAGAGAAGTCAGCAACCAATATACTCAGTCAGTTAGGAAATCTAAGGCTTGGCTTTTAAAACAGAAATTTGCATCCTGTAGCACTAATTCCAAAAAGTTTTGGGACACTAAAGTCCATGGAGAATAAGAGCACCTCCTCCCAGCTGCCCATTGCACTGAGGATAGGACACATTGTCACCACCAATAAATCTACGATAATCGATCATTTCAACAAGCATTTTTCTACAGCTGGCCATGCTTTCCACCTGGCTACCCCTACCAACATCTCAGCACCCCCTGCAGCAACGTGCCCAAGCCCCCTCCCCACTTCTCCTTCACCCAAATCCAGACAGCTGATGTTCTAAAAGAGATGCAACATCTGGATCCCTACAAATCAGCTGGGCTAGACAATCTGGACACTCTCTTTCTAAAATGATCCGTCGCAATTGTTGCAACCCCTATTACTAGCCTATTCAACCTCTCTTTCGTATTGTCTGAGATCCCCAAAGATTGGAAAACTGCCACGGTCATCCCCCGCTTTAAAGGGGGAGACACTCTAGACCCAAATTGTTATAGACCTATATCCATCCTGCCCTGCCTTTCCAAAATCTTTAAAAGCCAAGTTAAACAGATCACCGACCATTTCGAATCCCACCGTACCTTCTCCACTATGCAATCTGGTTTACGAGCTGGTCATGAGTGCACCTCAGCCACGCTCAAGGTCCTAAACAATATCATAACCGCCATCGATAAAAGATAGTACTGTGCAGCAGTCTTCATCGACCTGGCCAAGGCTTTCGACTCTGTCAATCACCACATTCTTATCGGTAGACTCAACAGCCTCGGCTTCTCAAATGACTGCCTCACCTGGTTCACCATCTACTTCTCTGACAGAGTTCAGTGTGTCAAATTGGAGGGCCTGTTGTCCGGACCTCTGGCAGTCTCTATGGGGGTGCCACAGGGTTCAATTCTCAGGCCGACTCTCTTCTCTGTATACATCATGTTGCTCTTGCTGCTGGTGAGTCTCTGATCCACCTCTACACAGACACCATTCTGTGTACATTGGCCCTTCTTTGGACACTGTGCTAACAAACCTCCAAATGAGCTTCAATGCCATTCAACACTCCTTCCGTGGCCTCCAACTGCTTTTAAATGCTAGTAAAACTAAATGCATGCTCTTCAACCGATTGCTGCCTGCACCCTCCCGCCAGACTAGCATCACTACTCTGGACGGTTCTGACTTATATTATGTGGACAACTACAAATACCTAGGTGTCTGGTTAGACTGTAATCTCTCCTTCCAGATTCACATTAAGCATCTCCAATCCAAAAGTAATTATAGAATCGGCTTCCTATTTGGCAACAAAGCCTCCTTCACTCATGCTGCCAAACATACCCTCCTAAAACGGACTATCCTACCGATCCTTGACTTTGGCGATGTCATTCACTAAATAGCCTCCGACACTCTACTCAGCAAAGATGTAGATGTAGTCTATCACAGTGCCATCTTTTTTGTCACTAAAGCCCCAAATACTACCCACCACTGAGACCTGTATGCTCTCGCTGGCTGGCCCTCGCTACATATTTGTCACCAAACCCACTGGCTCCTGGTCATCTATAAGTCTATGCTAGGTAAAGCCCCACCTTATCTCAGCAAACTGGTCACCATAGCAACACCCACCCGTAGCACGCGCTCCAGCAGGTATATTTCCCTGGTCATCCCCAAAGCCAACACTTCCTTTGGCCGCCTTTCCTTCCAGTTCTCTGCTGCCAATGACTGGAACAAATTGCAAAAGAAATCACTGAAGCTGGAGACTCATATCTCCCTCTCCAACTTTAAGCATCAGCTGTCAGAGCAGCTTTCCGATCACTGTACCTCTACACAGCCAATCTATAAATGGCACACCCAACTACCTCATCCCCATGTTGTTACTTATCCTCTTGCTCTTTGCACCCCAGTATCTCTACTTGCACATCATCATCTGCACATCTATCACTGCAGTGTTAATGCTAAATTTGAATTATTTCGCCTCTATGGCCTATTTATTGCCTTAACTCCCTACATTTGCCCACACTGTACATAGATTTTTCTATTGTGTTATTGACTGTACGTTTGTTTGTGTAACTCTGTTGTTTTTGTCGCACTGCTTTGCTTTATCATGGCCAGGTTGCAGTTGTAAATGATAACTTGTTCTCAACTGACCTACCTGGTTAAATATATATATATATATTTTAATGTATGCTGATGATTCAACCATATACGCATCAGCAACCACAGCTAATGAAGTCACTGAAACCCTTAAAGAGTTGCAGTCTGTTTTGGAATGAGTGGCCAGTAATAAACTGGTCCTGAACATCTCTAAAACTAAGAGCATTGTACTTGGTACAAATCATTCCTTAAGTTCTTAACCTCAGCTGAATAAGGTAATGAATGGTGTGGCTGTTGAACAAGTTGAGGAGACTAAATTACTTGCCGTTACTTTAGATTGTAAACTGTCATGGTAAAACATATAGATTCAATGGTTGTAAAGATGGGGAGAGGTCTAGCCATAATAAAAAAAGACGCTCTGCTTTTTTGACACCACACTCCAAAAAGCAAGTTCTGCAGGCTCTAGTTTTGTCTAAACTTGATTATTGTCCAGTCGTGTGGTCCAGTGCTGCAAGGAAAGACCTAGTTAAGCTGCAGCTGGCCCAGAGTGGCATGTTTTGCTCTTAATTGTAATCAGAGCGCTGATATTAATAGTATGCATGTCAGTCTCTCTTGGCTACGAGTTGAGGAGAGACTGACTGCATCACTTCATTTAATAAGAAACATTTGTGTTGAAAATCCATAAGTTGTTTGCATAGTCAACTTGCACAGCTCTGACACACACACACACACACACACACCCACCAGACATGCCACCAGGGGTCTTTTCCCCAAATCCAGAACAAATTCAAGAAAACGTACAGTATTATATAGAGCCCTTATTGCATGGAACTTCCTTCCATCTCATATTGCTCAAATAAACAGCAAACCTGGTTTAAAAAAACAGGTAAAGCAACACCTCGCAGCACAACGCCTCTCCCCTATTTGACCTAGATAGTTTGTGTGTATGCATTGATATGTAGGCTACGTGTGCCTTTTTTAAAATGTATGTAGTTCTGTCCTTGAGCGGTTCTTGTCTAATGATGTTCTGTATTATGTCATTCTGTGTTGTGTTTTATGTGGACCCCAGGAAGAGTAGCTGCTGCTTTTGCAACAGCTAATGGGGACCCTAATAAAACACCAAAAAGCTAGCAAAGCAACAAGACTTCAGCATAGGTACAGCGGCTTGCGTACGACATCTAAGGAGAGTCAAAAGGAACTCACAATAATATCTCCCAGGGGCTACATAGCGAACAAATACAACTGTTTATTGTGGATTTTCATGACAATTCCGTTGGCTTCGCAGTGTATGTGAATTGACGCTGGCTACTCTCGCAAATTTTGCGCCATTGACAGGGTCTCTCCGTGTGATTTCGACAGAAGCCAGCACATTTTACACGAAGGCGCCTATCAGACTCTACCCGGGATAACAAGGGCTGTTTGGGTTCATTGAGGCCAGCAGCGTAGATGGGGGAAGAAGTCATTCTGCTCAGGTGTTATTACCTAAGCAAGGCTGGGGAAAATGATCCACTGTAGACAACGGTTATGACATATGACAACGGTTCCCCCTTTAATGGCACAACACCCAGTTCACTAAGGGAATTTGCCTAGTCCGCATCCACATTAACAAGTAATGACAAACAAGTCAAACTAAACAGCCACAAGAGGCTCATCTGCTACTGCCTACACTAACTATCATGAGCTTTGTAAATGTGCCTAATTAAGCTAACACTGTAGACTCAAATATCAACAAGGGAGAGAAAAAAAATCTGATATGAATTCCTATGTAACCAACACTTGAGTCTTCGCACCAGTAAGTTCTCAAATGTCCTAATCTCTTTTGTGCATTTACTTCCATCTGAATATTTGATGACCTTAAATAGGTCTGCGTAATATAAGGTCGGGAGATGTTATCGAAGCCTTCCAAGGAGGCATGCAGGTTTCTACTGAGTATTAGTGTAGGGCAAAGAAAACACTAAATCCATAGCAGACAGTGTAGAAGCAATGACAATGCCAAAGCATCTCAACCATAGGTTATTGAGATCAGTCCATTTGGTTTCATTTTTTTACTATTCAGCTGAACATTTCCTTAAAACAAACAGGTTGATTAGTAGTAGCAAAGTCTTATAAAGAAGCTGGCCGAACTAACTAGAAAGGGCCCATAAGCAACTAAAAGGCCTAGAAGGAGAAATGATGTAAGCGCTTGGTGGTGGTCTCTCGGTTCTAGGACCACTTATCAGACTAGGGGCCAATTCCTGTTCAATTCTGTGAAATCAGGAAATAAACTGAAAAGGAAGTACATTTAAATTAAGTGTCCATATACTTCCCAAATTGAAGTGTAATTGACCGTAACCCTGGCCTGCAGAGTATGGGATATCCCTTCAGAACTACAGGCAAACACAGCAGTGGTCTGTTGTAATTTTTCCTGTTCTCAGGAATGTGCCTCCCTCTTCCCCCATGGCCCGCTGAGTTCCATTTCCCAACACCATATTAGGTCATGGAGGAGCGAGGGACAGAGAGCTGTATTGTCAGCCATGATTAAACAAGCCAGGGAGTGGAGAAGACTCATCTACTAGTCTTTGTCTAACTCCAAAAAAGGAAAGGGAACACTCCAGGGGAGATGACAAGCTAGTAAGATGGCATGCAAACTTTTATGGTACATGGGAACGGGACAATTGGGAATGTGTGCAGATTGATGCAAACACAGAACGTGGAGTGACGACCTATGGTATGCACAAGGTGCATTTCCTGTCTATAGAAATGCACTAACAAACACACCAGGAGCCTATTACTACCTTGTATACTGGATCTGAGCTAACGCCGATGAAACTATGTATAAAAACAGTTTCTACTGACAGTAAAAAAAACAGGAAACAGACATGACACAATGGGCTAAAATAACAGGTAAGACTCAGTCTGTCATTAAAATATACCAGTGACACCTTGTAACGTAATATCCATGGTGTGACTGCAACCGTATCAGACCAACAACATGCCTTAAACACGGTTAGATTCAGGTCCAAGACTCAGGGGACACATTTTAGGGTGATTCGCCTTAACTCACCGTGTATTTGATCCAGGTTAAACTCAATCTGGAAAGAACAAGCAGTAGGGAAAGAGTGGTAACTTTGCTACTATAGGAGGAATGACAGACCAGGCATAAAGCAGATGATAGCCAGTAAAGACAAAGTAAGACGAGCAAGAAAGAAAAATAAGTGGCATTTGTCTGAGTTGATGGCAACATGCAATAGTTGGTCAAGTTTGGGAAAATGAGCTAGTTAGCTAATCTAGTTAGCAAAATGTGTAACTCACCCATGATTTGATCTTCTGAGAAGTCAGACTGTTCAAAGAAAGATCAAGTTAGCTAGCTACTATGATATTGTAAAATCCTGTTGCGAAAGACCTGTGGCTAGCTAGCTAGGCAGACAACTTTCTATCACACCCTTATCTAGGAACTAGCTAGCTAACGTTACTAGTCGGTGAGAAATACTAACATCTGGGTGACAATGGCAAATTGTATTGAGATTTAGCTACTGGTATGCCACTTTATATCAATAAGCTAGGGTTGCTAAACTGGCGAGTAAGCAACTAACGTTAGCCAGTTGGCTAACTAGCTTCGAAAAAACGCCAACTTGCTAGTTGGTTCTGCTCAATGAAACTGGCTAACGTTAGCTAGTAAAGTTAACGTACTGTTAGCTAATTCGACATAGCTACAATTCCCGAAATAGAATAGGATTTCGAGTGGATGGCTAGTTAGTTAATACAGGTTATTAAAGAACCCACCATATCTGTGGCTGTCGGAGTGTTGTCGAAGACGTCGGGAGCTGGAAGAATGTGAGGGGTCGACAGCGAGGAAAAGCCCTACTAGCACAGCCCCAGCAATGTTTACTTGCTTGTCATAGCACCTCTGCTGCATCTGCGCAGTGCGCATAACCATGGACAGGGACCATGTCAGGGTAGGAGTGGCCCCTGCCCTGGCCCTTTTCCATAGTAAAACCAAAGATATATTTTTCAATTCAACCTTTATTTAACTAGGGAAGTCAGTGAAGAACAAATTCTTATTTACAATGAAGGCCTACCCTGGCCAAACCCGGATGACACCGGGTCAATTGTGAGCCGCCATATGGGACTCCCAATCACGGCCGGATGTGATACAGCCTGGATTTGGACCAGGGGCTGTAGTGATGGCTCTTGCACTGAGATGCAGTGATTGATTTAGACCGCTGCGCCACTCAGGAGCATTATTAGATCTATAACTAGCCCTTCTAATTTCCTCTTTTATCCGTTTCCTCTTTTAAACATTTTGAAACTGTCATAGGCCTAGCTACATTATACTCACCTTGGCCTGTTCTAGAAATGGTGTTGGATTCCTTAGGTTCTGAGACTAGCTCATTGACTAGGCCACAACCTGTCTAGTCATCTGATCAATGAGGACAAAGTGCCAAGGAGTGTTTACAGTCTATGGGTATATTGACCCCTTTATAAACTCTCGCAACACAGACATGCAGCAGACCATTAATCTATTGCAAAGTAACATACAAAGCATGGATGAGAGCAAAGTATGGATGTTTCATAACAGAGTGACAGGCCTAATGTGGATGAAACACAAATATAGGTCTACCAATTGTGATGTCTCTGTGATTTTACATTTCTGATCGAACATTTTTATATAGGAAAGAAAACTAGATTATTTAATCTCCTTTCACTAACCCCCCCAAGGTTATATCTGAGTATCTCCTGGAGAGAAATAAGCACACTCCCTCCCAGAGGAGGTCAGTCACAGACAGCTTCTATAGCAGTGCCCTAGTTCTCAACTCATCTTTATCCCAGAATGATACTGGTAGTTTGGTTCCTATTAGTCTCGCATAAGACAATGGGAAGATTATTTGGAAGAGGATTTGTGGAGTCTGCTTTGTAAGCACATCATGCTATTGAGAAACATAAGAGAAACATAATTTGAGATGCTTTGTGCCTTGAACATTTTCCCAGGACAAAACAATTGTAGTAAACTGCATATTTCAAAATGGATTGAATGCTTGCGTCTCAAGAAACAGACTATCGCTCTGCCTACTTTCCAGTCTATTATGGCATGGAGGCATTGGGCTATTTTCAGCATGCCCTATTAGTCATAGTAGTTATTCAGCACTGTATCGATACATTTTGTAAAGAGACTTCCACTGATCTAGATTTTAGGATTGCGTTCCACATAAGCTCTGTCATTGCTGTCACACACACACACAGAGTTGGGTGCTGTGGGAGGCACCTCCACTCACCTCCATGGTGCTGGGGTCAAATGGAGAATCAGAGGGTCGCAGCATCCTGGGTTTCTGTTCAGGAGCTGACCTTGGCTGGGCAGGGTTAGCTGAGGGGAGGCAAGGGAAAGGAGGCCCTAGTCTGGGCTGCTGGGCCACAGGCGATGGAGTCTTCTTAATAGATGGTTCTCTTTTTGGGGCCATTTCTGGAGTTCGTAACAGTACTTCTGTCGCTCTCGCACGGTGTTCCCTGTACTGGTTACTAATGTGGTTGCTGAGAGGAGTGGAGGCAGAAATAGAGAAAGTGTGTCAGATGTGTACGGGAGCGAGAGAGAGAGGAAAAGAGGGAGGGAGAGATGGCGAGAGAGCTAGAGAGAGAGAGAAATGGAGAGGTAAGTCTATAAATAGAGGGAGATAGTGGAGAGAGAGGGATATATTTAGAGAGAGGGAGTGAGAGACGGATAGAGAAGAGAGAGAGAGATAAAGAGGCCGAGAGAGAGGGATGAGTATAGTTGCCTGGGGGACAGGCAGGTGGATCAGGCAGAGAGAGGTGGTTGTATAGAAGAGAAGAGCATGTAAGTGACGCTGAGATTGAGTCGCGTAGGAGTGGAGATGAGAGGGAGAGTCGAATGAGGAGGGGGCGCAGCTATAGAGAGAAAGCACACATTTTATATGGGTCAGAAAGGCAGGTGGGTGAGTCAGTGAGTATGCTTGTTTGTGTAAGTGAGCTCAGTATTCCTGGATTATTATCCACATCATCACCTATACACCTGCCACTAATTATACTGTGAAGCGGTTTGGGTGTGTGTGTTGTGTCTATTTGTGTAACAATAAGACGTGATACAGCCAGTAAAGCTAAAAATATAATGTTCTATTTTGGAATCTGGAATAATAAACATTCTCTTTATTCCCCAGATATTTCTCCCCCTTTCTCCTTCCTTCCTTCCTTCCTTCCTTCCTTCCTTCCTTCCTTCCTTCCTTCCTTCCTTCCTTCCTTCCTTCCTTCCTTCCTTCCTTCCTTCCTTCCTTCCTTCCTTCCTGTGGTGATTTTAGAATCAGATCTGCCATGCACAGAAACTGAGGACACTCAATTCAATTTCAATGTAAATTTGCTTCATTGTCATGACGTGTTATGCACATTTCTCTCTCTGTGTCTCCTAGTGTGTGTTTCTCTCTCTATTGCTGTCTCTCTCACTCTCTCTCTGTTTCTGTGTCTCTCTCTTTCTCAATTCAATTCAATTTCAATCCAATTTCAATTATCTCTCATTTTGTTTCTGTGGCCATTTCTCTCTCATTCTGTTTCTGTGGCTCTCTCTCTCTCATTCTGTTTCTGTGGCTCTCTCTCTCTCTCATTCTGTTTCTGTGGTTCTCTCTCTCATTCTGTTTATGTGGCTCTCTCTCTCATTCTGTTTCTGTGGCTCTATCTCTCTCATTCTGTTTCTGTGGCTCTATCTCTCTCATTCTGTTTCTGTGGCTCTCTCTCTCTCATTCTATTTCTGTGTCTCTCTCGCTCTCATTCTGTTTCTGTGGCTCTCTCTCTCATTCTGTTTCTGTGGCTCTCTCTCTCTCATTCTATTTCTGTGTCTCTCTCTCTCTCATTCTGTTTCTGTGGCTCTCTCTCATTCTGTTTCTGTGGCTCTCTCTCTCGCATTCTGTTTCTGTGGCTCTCTCTCTCTCATTCTGTTTCTGTGGCTCTCTCTCTCTCATTCTGTTTCTGTGGCTCTCTCTCTCTCATTCTGTTTCTGTGGCTCTCTCTCTCTCATTCTGTTTCTGTGGCTCTCTCTCTCGCATTCTGTTTCTGTGGCTCTCTCTCTCTCATTCTGTTTCTGTGGCTCTCTCTCTCTCATTCTGTTTCTGTGGCTCTCTCTCTCTCATTCTGTTTCTGTGGCTCTCTCTCTCTCATTCTGTTTCTGTGGCTCTCTCTCATTCTGTTTCTGTGGCTCTCTCTCTCGCATTCTGTTTTCTCTCTCTCTCTCTCTCTCTCTCTCTCTCTCTCTCTCTCTCTCTCTCTCTCTCTCTCTCTCTCTTTCTCTCTCGCTCTCTGTCAGAGACAACGATAGGCCAACAAAGAAATAGAAACACTAAAATGCCCACCCAAATCACACCCCGACCTATCCAAATAGAGAAATAAAAAGGCTCTCCAAGGTCAGGGCGTGACACTCTCTCTCTCTCTCTCTCGCTCTCTCTCTCCTCTCTCTCTCACTCTCCCTCTCTTTCTTTCTCTCTCTTTCTCTCTCACACACACATACAGGCATACTGGAGGTGTGAAAAGGCATTGTGTCAAACCGTACATAGATTTTTGCCAGATATAGATGCTCTCAAAAACAAAGTTCACCCTGTGCGGATTATTCATCCTGACAGTGGCTGGGTATTATTCCATTGGAGAAGCAGATCATATGTCAAACATGAATATGGTAATAATCAATCATTTTATGTACAGCAAGGTGTTCGGGCCACCTGTGATAATGTAATATAAATGGAGCATTCAACTTTTGAAGTCTCTTATTTCGAGTAATTTGAAAAAAAAAAGTATATGTTTGTAGAATTCCGATATAAGTTAATTTACTAAAAGATCATTTTATATGACACATGGAAGTACCTTATAAATGATGACCCATGGAGCTGACTGCGATCCTGCAAGTTGTGAAGGTTTTGGCGACAGCTAGTCTTACTGGGGTCCGACAAGGCGAAAAAGAGATTACGGACAAAATCATTTACAATTGACATATATTTAAAAACATTAACATGTAGTGTGCGTGTATCTATTAGTTACACATAGATGGCAGTACATACACACAACAAGTAGGACACATGGGGGAGAGGCGTTGTGCCGTGAGGTGTTGCTTTATTTGTTCTTTTAAACTGGGTTTACTGTTCACTTGCGCTATATGAGATGGAAGGGATTTCCATGCACTCATGGCTCTGTATAATACTGTACGTTTCCTTGAGTTTGTTCTGGACCTGGGGACTGTGAAAAGACCCCTGGTTGCATGTCGGGTGGAGTACATGTTTTGTCAGAGCTGTGTGTAAGTTGACTATGCAAACCATTTGGAATTTCCAACAAATTAATGTTTCTTATAAAAACAAGAAGTGATGCAGTCAGTCTTTCCTCAACTCTTAGCCAAGAATGACTGGCAAGCATTGTAATGCAATGAAGAGCAAGACGTGCCATTCTGTTCTGGGCCAGCTGCAGCTTAACTAGGTCTTTCTTTGCTGCAATTGACCATATGACTGGATAATAATAAAGTTAAAACTAGACCCTGTAGGATTTGTTTTGTGGAGTGTGGTGTCAAAAAAGCAGAGCATCTCTTTATTACGGACAGACCTCTCCCCATCTTTACAACCATTGCATCTATATGTTTTGACCATGACAGTTTACAATCTACGGTAACACCAAGTAATTTAGTCTCCTCAATAGCCACACCATTCCTTAGGGAATCCTTTGTACCAAATACAATGCTCTTAGAGACATCCAGGACCAGTTTATTACTGGCCACCCATTCCAAAGCTGACTGCAAAACTGACTTAATTAGTTATGGTTGCTGATGCGTATATGGTTGAATCATCAGCATACATGGACACACATGCTTTATTTAATTCCAGTGGCAGGTCATTGCTAAAAATAGAAAAGAGTAGAGGGCCTGGAGAGCTGCCATGTGGTACACCACACTTTACATGTTTGACATTAGAGGAGCTTCCATTGAAGAAAACCCTCTGAGTTCTATTAGATAGATAGTTCTGAATCCACGATATGGCAGAGCTTGATAAGCCATAACACATACATTTTCTCAACAACAGGTTATGGTCAATAATATCAAAGGCTGCACTGAAATCTAACAGTACAGCTCCCACAATCTTATTATTATATTTCAACCAATCATCAGTCACATGTGTCAGTCAGTGTAGGACATGTTGAATGCCCTTCTTAATTTTCTTTACAGAGAAATAGCATTGTATTTGGTCAAACACAATTTTTTCCAACAGCTAAGAGCTGGCAGCAAGCTGATAGGTCTGCTGTTAGAACCAGTGAAGGCTGTTTTACCACTCTTGGGTAGTTGAATAACTGAGGCTTCCCTCCAGGCCTGAGGACAAACACTTTCATCATGAGTCAGATTAAAAATATGACATATAGGAGTGGAAAATAGTCAGCTACAGTGTCTTGCAAAAGTGTTCATTCCCCTTTGTGTTTGAACATTACAACCTGTAATTGAAATAGATTTTTATTTTTATTTCATATAATGGACATACAAAAAATAGTCCAAATTGGTGAAGTGAAAGAAAAATAAATTACTTTAAAAAAAAAATAATAATACAAAACGGAAAAGTGGTGCGTGCAAATGTATTCACCCCCTTTGCCATGAAGCCCCTAATAAGATCTGGTGCAACCAATTACCTTCAGAAGTCACATAATTAGTTAAATAAAGTCCACCTGTGTGCAATCTAAGTGTCACATGATCTGCCACATGATCTTAGTATATATACACCTGTTCTGAAAGGCCCCAGATTCTGCAACACCACTAAGCAAGGGGGACCACCAAGCAACTGGCACCATCAAAACCAAGGAACTCTCCAAACAGGTCAGGGACAAAGTTGTGGAGAAGTACAGATCAGGGTTGGGTTATAAAAAAATATTGAAAACTTTGAACATCCCATGGAGCACTATTAAATCCACTATTAAAGAATGGAATGAATATGACACCACAACAAACCTGCCAAGAGAGGGACACCCACCAAACCTCAGGGACCAGGTATGGAGGGCATTAATCAGAGAGGCAACAAAGAGACCAAGGATAACCCTGAAGGAGCTGCAAAGCTCCACAGCGGAGATTGGAGTATCTGTCCATAGGACCACTTTAAGCCGTACACACCACAGAGTGTTAATGAATTACCGTCATGTGTTTTGAAGGACTCTGTTGCTGTATATGACAAAACTGAAATTCTGAATTGTTTCAATGAGCACTCTGGTAGGCTGTTTGATTCAATGTCCTCTGTCTCTGTACAACCCTGTGTGGATGAACCAGTGAGAGCTGGTCGAACTTTTAGCTTTTTGACATTCTCAGTGCAGATGGTACATCAAGCCCTGAAATCCTTAGATCAGAGAAAGCCTGCAGGTCCTGATCTTTTGGATCCCTGCTTTTTAAATCTGGCAGCTGATTTCATAGCTGAACCACTTACATATCTGTTCAATCTAACCCTGGAATGTGATGAAATTCCGAAAATCTGAAATCGGCATTTGTACTACCACTTTTAAAAGGGGGAGATCCAACTCTTTTAAATATTTACGAGTTGGTTTTAAAAAACCTTGTTTCTATTGAAAATGCTATACTAATGAAGGCATTTAAATTAATTATATGAAGAGTGCCTTGGTCCTCCTTTCTTTTTGATGACCAATTTACCCCTTTTACCAAAGAGCACCTTCTATCTACCAAAATGTACTATTGTGTACCTTCGTAGTGCTTCCATTCCTCCTCTTTCTACTAGCCTTACAAAATACTTTTAAACTGGAAGAACTTGTCCCGATTGGTATTTTTAAATCACTGATGAATGATCTTGAGACTGATTCCCTGACCTGTCAATGTTTTTAATTTTCTGTTTTTGATTTTGTTATACTCTTGTGAATTCTATGGTTTTTACTAGATTCCTTGTAGTTTTTCATGTTGTTATTTTGTAATTTTTGTAATGACTTGGTGCTGCTTATCTTGGCCAGGACGCTCTTGAAAAATAGATTTTAAATCTCAATGAGCCCTTCCTGGTTAAATAAAAAAGAAAGAGCAGGGTTTTACGGAAAAGTGACCAGAGAAAGCCATTGCTTAAAGAAAAAAATAAGCAAACATGTTTGGTGTTCACCAAAAGGCATGTGGGAGACTCCCCAAACATATGGAAGAAGGTACTCTGGTCAGATGAGACTAAAATTGAGCTTTTTGACCATCAAGGAAAACACTGTCTGGCGCAAACCCAACACCTCTCATCACCAAGAATATCATCCCCACAGTGAAGCATGGTGGTGGCAGCATGCTGTGGGGATGTTTTTCATCGGCAGGGACTGAGAAACTGGTCAGAATTGAAGGAATAATGGATGCCGCTACATACAGGGAAATTCTTGAGGGAAACCTGTTTCAGTCTTCCAGAGACTTGAGACTGGGACGGAGGTTCACCTTCCAGCAGGACAATGACCCTAAGCATACTGCTGAAGCAACACTCAAGTGATTTAAGAGGAAACATTCAAATGTATTGGAATGGCCTAGTCAAAGTCCAGACCTCAAACCAATTGAGAATCTGTGGTATAACTTAAAGATTGCTGTACACCAACGGAACCCATCCAACTTGAAGGAGCTGGAGCAGTTTTGCCTTGAAGAATGGACAAAAATCCCAGTGGCTAGATGTGCCAAGATTACAGAGACATACCCCAAGAGACTTGCAGCTGTAATTGATGCAAAAGGTGGCTCTACAAAGTATTGACTTTCGGGAGGGTGAATACTTATGCACTTTCAAGTTTTCTGCTTTTTTGTCTTATTTCTTGTTTGCTTCACAATAAAAATATTTTGCATCTTCGAAGTGGTAAATCAAATGATACACCCCCCCCCCACAAAAATCCATTTTAATTCCATGTTGTAAGGCAACAAAATAGGAAAAATGCCAAGGGGGTGAATACTTTCGCAAGCCACTGTACCATCCTCAGTAGCTTTCCATCTAAGTTGTCAATGCCAGGAGGTTTGTCATTATTGATACGAATCATTTCCCCACCTCTCCCACACTAACTTTACAAAATTCTAACTTACAGTGCTTTTCTTTCACAATTCATTTTTTTTATACACTGTTCGTTGTTGGTATTTCCTGCTTAAGTTTGCCCACTTTGCTAATGAAGTAATCATTCAATGTTTTTTTGATGAATAAGCCATTTGATTCGATGACAGACGGTGTTGAATGTCTTTCTGCCCATCATTTCATTTAAATTACTCCCCCCAAAATGTATATCATTCATTTTATCATTGATCTTGGCTTCATAATACTAATTAAGTTTGGTCTTCTTTTTGTGGAGTTTAGTCACATCATTTCCATACAGTTTTTCAATTCCTCGTCAATCAGTGGAGCCTTAACAGTTGTAACAGCTGCATGTTTATCAATAATTGGAAGAAGCAATTTCATAAATTCATCAACATTTACATTACATTTAAGTCATTTAGCAGACGCTCTTATCCAGAGCGACTTACAAATTGGTGCATTCACCTTATGACATCCAGTGGAACAGTAGTGCATCTAAATCTTTTAAGGGGGGGGTGAGAGGGATTACTTTATCCTATCCTAGGTATTCCTTAAAGAGGTGGGGTTTCAGGTGTCTCCGGAAGGTGGTGATTGACTCCGCTGTCCTGGCGTCGTGAGGGAGTTTGTTCCACCATTGGGGGGCCAGAGCAGCGAACAGTTTTGACTGGGCTGAGCGGGAACTGTACTTCCTCAGTGGTAGGGAGGCGAGCAGGCCAGAGGTGGATGAACGCAGTGCCCTTGTTTGGGTGTAGGGCCTGATCAGAGCCTGGAGGTACTGAGGTGCCGTTCCCCTCACAGCTCCGTAGGCAAGCACCATGGTCTTGTAGCGGATGCGGGCTTCAACTGGAAGCCAGTGGAGAGAGCGGAGGAGCGGGGTGACGTGAGAGAACTTGGGAAGGTTGAACACCAGACGGGCTGCGGCGTTCTGGATGAGTTGTAGGGGTTTAATGGCACAGGCAGGGAGCCCAGCCAACAGCGAGTTGCAGTAATCCAGACGGGAGATGACAAGTGCCTGGATTAGGACCTGCGCCGCTTCCTGTGTGAGGCAGGGTCGTACTCTGCGGATGTTGTAGAGCATGAACCTACAGGAACGGGCCACCGCCTTGATGTTAGTTGAGAACGACAGGGTGTTGTCCAGGATCACGCCAAGGTTCTTAGCGCTCTGGGAGGAGGACACAATGGAGTTGTCAACCGTGATGGCGAGATCATGGAACGGGCAGTCCTTCCCCGGGAGGAAGAGCAGCTCCGTGCAGCGTCTGGATGCTCCTTATTAATCACATCAGACCATCACATATTTTGAACATCATCCACATAAGAGTGACTTTTGTATGATCTCTTATACAATATTTTACAGTAGGGCTCTGGTTGCTCATTTGAGCCGTGGCACTCACCACAGTTACCTATCCATACCACTAGATGTCAGTATTGCTCAACCAGTACTTATAGCCCATATTTAATAGGTGAGAGAAGTTAGGAATTTGAATAAATGCATAGATCCCTCAAACTCGACTCTGGACTTTTTCTTTTTCTAACTTTTTCTAGAGTGACCCCAACATGAGAAAAAGTGAAACATCGCCTTTGTTCATATTCCCATGAAAGCTGTACACCACCAGGGTACAAAGATTGTCTTAGGGTCATTTTTGACCCAGCAGTTATAAGATAATTTACACACCACAAAAACCATAAAGACACACACACACACACACACAATGAGAAATGTAGATTGTGTTCTACTGATTGAACTCAGACAGAACTAAAACTTTATTGTGCATGTGCAGTATCTCCCCTCCACGACCCCACACATGACTCAAGTTCACAGACAAAATAAAAACAATTTCAGACAAAGTAAACATTTATTGAAAGCCGTTGCTTACTGATGGGGAATGCAGTCAGAGGCTATAAAGGTACTGCAGATGACAGTCCCCCCAGTTCTCTCTTTGCTGAAGCCATGACTGCACGTTTCAGTGCCCAACAGGTCGTAGATCTGATTTTTCCAGATGTCCAGGAGGAACTAGAGAACAATGATTGCGAAGAGGAGGAGGTATCTGAAGAAGAAGATGGGGAAGAATTACAACCCAGAGCAGGATGCATCATCTTCAGATGATGAAGAAATCCCCCAAGCTGAAAGAGAGACATTTTTGTCAAAGAACAGCAAAATAACATTGTCCTTGTCACCATATGACAACCAGGGCAGGATGGCAGCACAAAATGTCATAAGGATGACCCCAGGGCCCACAAGACATGCAGTTGTCCATGCCCAGGACATCGCCTCAACATTCTACATGTTCATCACACCAGTCATCGAAAAAATCATCCTGGAGATGACAAATTTGGAGAGTTTCCGTAAATATGGAGACAACTGAAAAAGGATAAATGAGATTGACCTGCGTGCCTACATAGGGCTGCTAATCTTAGCAGGTGTGTATAGGTCCCGAGGCGAGGCTACATGTAGTCTCTGGGATGCTGAGAGTGGAAGGGCCATTTTCCCTGCCACGATGCCACTGAAAGTCTTTCACACTTTCTCAAGAATGCTACGATTTGATCACCGTGAGTCAAGACCTGCAAAACGTGTGAGAGACAAACTGGCGGCCGTAAGAGAGGTCTGGGAGCAGTGGGTGGAGCCATAAGAGAGGTCTGGAAGCAGTGGGTGGAGCCATAAGAGAGGTCTGGGAGAAGTGGGTGGAGCGTCTGCCATACCTCTACAACCCTGGGCCTGAAGTAACAGTGGATGAGCAACTGATTCCATTAGAGGTACATTGTTATTTTCATATCTGTAATGTAAGTGATTTTCACTGTTAATTGTTTTATGTATTGCTGTTATATCATTGATTTATGTGATTGTTTTCTGTGACACTGGTACTAATTACTGATAGTGATCTCTTTTGTCAAAAGGTCGCTGTCCTTTCCGGCAGTATAAGCCCAGCAAGCCAGCAAAGTATGACATCGAGATGGGTGGCCTGTGACTCACAATCCAGCTACTCTTGGAAGATGCAAGTCTACACAGGGAAGCCGACCAGTGGAGGCCTGGAGAAGAACCAGAGAATGAGGGTTGTGCTTGATGTGACAGATGGACTGAGGGAGCACAATGTCACGTGTGACAATTTCTTCACATCTTATGAACTCAGCCAGCAGCTCCTGAAGAGGAATATCACCATGGTTGGCACAGTTAGAAAGAACAAACCTGAGCTCTCTCAAACCTGAGCTTTTACTCACCACAAAAACCACACACACACACACACACACACACACACACACACACACACACACACACACACACACACACACACACACACACACACACACACACACACACACACACACACAATGAGAAATGTAGATTGTGTGCTAATGATTGAACTCAGACAAAACTAAAACTTTCTTGTGCACGTGCAGTGTCTCCCCTCCACGACCCTGCACTCCTCGCAACGAGGGGGAGAGAGGCCTTCTCATCAAAGTTTGCCTTCACCACCACTCTAGTTTCTTACCTCCCAAAGAGGAACAAGAATGTGGTCCTCCTGAGCTGCACAAAACGGCTGAGATCAGTGATCGTGAGGACAGGAATCCAGCCATCATCCTGGACTACAACCACAACAAAGGAGGCATGGACAACCTGGACAAGGTGATTTGAACTTACAGCTGCAGGAGGATGACTGCCCACTGGCCCCTGGTCATCTTCCATAACATCATTGATGTGTCCTCATACAATGCCTTCATGATATGGAACAAGATCAACCACACCTAGATGCCTGATAAGCGGAACAAGAGGAGGGTGTTCCTGGAACAGCTGGGAAAGGCTCTTGTAACCCCACACATTCAAAGAAGGGAGCGCCTCCCTGGCACAGCAGCCTCTGCAGCGCTTATGAAAGCTGTTCAGGGGGCTAAATCTTGTCCTGATCCACCTGAGGCTGGAGCTGGGGCAGGCAAGAGGAGGAGATGCCAATTCTGCCCCCCAAAGAAGGTAAAACAAATACTATGTGCTGCATATGTCAGAAATACAGTGGGGAGAACAAGTATTTGATACACTGCCGATTTTGCAGTTTTTCCTACTTACAAAGCATGTAAAGGTCTGTAATTTTTATCATAGGTACACTTCAACTGTGAGAGACGGAATCTAAAACAAAATCCAGATAATCACATTGTATTATTTTTAAGTAATTAATTTGCATTTTATTGCATGACATAAGTATTTGATACATCAGAAAAGCAGAACATAATATTTGGTACAGAAACCTTTGTTTGCAATTACAGAGATCATTCGTTTCCTGTAGTTCTTGATCAGGTTTGCACACACTGCAGCAGGGATCTTGGCCCACTCCTCCATACAGACCTTCTCCAGATCCTTCAGGTTTCGGTGCTGTCGCTGGGCAATACGGACTTTCAGCTCCCTCCAAAGATTTTCTATTGGGTTCAGGTCTGGAGACTGGCTAGGCCACTCCATGACCTTGATATGCTTCTTACGGAGCCACTCCTTAGTTGCCCTGGCTGTGTGTTTCGGGTCATTGTCATGCTGGAAGACCCACCCATCTTCAATGCTCTTACTGAGGGAAGGAGGTTGTTGACCAGGATCTCGCGATACATGGCCCTATCCATCCTCCCCTCAATGTGGTGCAGTCGTCCTGTCCCCTTTGCAGAAAAGCATCCCCAAAGAATGATGTTTCCACCTCCATGCTTCACGGTTGGGATGATGTTCTTGGGGTTGCTCATCCGTCTTCTTCCTCCAAACACGGCGAGTGGAGTTTAGACCAAAAAGCTCTATTTTTGTCTCATCAGACCACATGACCTTCTCCCATTCCTCCTCTGGATCATCCAGATGGTCATTGGCAAACTTCAGACGGGCCTGGACATGCGCTGGCTTGAGCAGGGGGACCTTGCGTGTGCTGCAGGATTTTAATCCATGACGGCTTGGTGTGTTACTAATGGTTTTCTTTGAGACTGTGGTCCCAGCTCTCTTCAGGTCATTGACCATGTCCTGCCGTGTAGTTCTGGGCTGATCCCTCACCTTCCTCATGATCATTGATGCCCCACAAGGTGAGATCTTGCATGGAGCCCCAGACCGAGGGTGATTGACCGTCATCTTGAACTTCTTCCATTTTCTAATAATTGCGCCAACAGTTGTTGCCTTCTCACCAAGCTGCTTGCCTATTGTCCTGTAGCCCATCCCAGCCTTGTGCAGGGCTACAATTTTATCCCTGATGTCCTTACAGAGCTCTCTGGTCTTGGCCTTTGTGGAGAGGTTGGAGTCTGTTTGATTGAGTGTGTGGACAGGTGTATTTTATACAGGTAACGAGTTCAAACAGGTGCACTTAATACAGGTAATGAGTGGAGAACAGGAGGGCTTCTTAAAAAAAACTAACAGGTCTGTGAGAGCCGGAATTCTTACAGGTTGGTAGGTGATCAAATACTTATGTCATGCAATAAAATGCAAATTAATTACCTAAAAATCTTACAATGGGATTTTCTGGATTTTTGTTTTAGATTCCGTCTCTCACAGTTGAAGTGTACATATGATAACAATTACAGACCTCTACATGCTTTGTAAGTAGGAAAACCTGCAAAATCGGCAGTGTTAAAATACTTGTTCTCCCCACTGTACATCTGCAAAGTCCATGCACACACACTGCCACACTGTCATACATGTGCTAATTAGAGTTGATTGATTTATGTTCTTCACGTTTTTGTTTTGTATCTATTATCTTATTTTATTCTTATTTATTGTCGTTGTTTATACACCTTGTGGGTGGGGGCAATGGTTAAAAAATGAAAGAAGACTCGTTTTTTTGTAGTTGAATTCCTCATTGTACAGTATATAAGAATATATCACTATGTTGCCAAAAAAGTTCAAGGCTGTTATTGTTTCCCTTCAATAAAATGCATTCAAAACTAATTTCTGCACATTTCTGCTACTTTCTTAGGCTGTACAAGTGCTATCCCTTGCTAAAAAAAAGTGATGTTTACACCTATGTAGTACCTTTAGCAACAATAATAATAAACCTCTACTTTAGTAAAGAAAACAATTGTGACAGGGGTGTTGAAATACAAATGAGTGGTGTTCACTGATTAAACGCAGTCTTTCTGCATTGTGAAGAGGGAAAACCCAGATATTCACAAAGCTTGTGATGAATGACAGGTTGTTTCGTCATGCAAAATAGATTTGGGGTTTAAAATTCAATTAAGTTGCTTTATTTTGAGGGGCTTAGTGAAGGCTGGTCAAGAGGAGTAAACAGAATGTTAAGACTACACAAGGGTTTTAACTTAGATTGGTGGTTGAGATGGAGAGGTGAATCCATCCTATTAACTATTCATTTGTAGAAGGAAACTGGAATTAAAAACTGGAATTAAAGTCAGTGGCACAGATGGAACTATCCAAGCAGAAGATACATCTCCTCCAAATGTTGATAATTGGTTGTGTTGACAACCAAACACAATTCAACATCACTTTTAAAATACAATAAATAATCTATTAACTTATCGACAAGTTAACAAATGATATGTTGGATTCACGTATCCAACTCAACCAAAAATAAACATTAAAAAATGGGATTGAGCCAGTGGCTCAGATGGAACTATACAAGCCGTAGATACATTTCCTTTAAATGTTGATATTTGGTTGCCTTGTCAAGAAACACAATTTAATATGACTTTAGTAAGACAGTAAATAGCTTAAAGTTAAGACTATTTTACAAACTAATGTAACAGTATTTATTCATCCTTAAAATGAGTAACACATCCATGGCCAAATGTTTTGTTTACTGTAACTATAAATGTCTTCTTATGTCCTCCTATAGCGTTTGCATGTTCAAGATAGTGTACCTAGTTTGTCTCAGATCTGTGGAGATCTTCACAATCGAGCGGCATGGATCACTTGCACCAGGTACTTGTCATGTCATCTCAACTGCAATCCAGGTCATTTGGTTCTGCTATTAGACGAAGCACGCAATATCTGACATTGTGTTCGCAGTTGAACTTTGGTTGTACTTTTTAGGTGGCTGAAAGCATAGTGGTAACACAGTGGAAATTCAACTAACATTTGGTAGGCTTTTTGAGTGGGTTTAATAAAAGGTGTAATCTCATTGGTTAACCATGGTCTCAACCAAATATTACCCAATTATCCATGATGAAAGGACTTGCCCAGTGGGTTTCCGCAACAGTCGATTCAGTTATTATATGATCTCTAACAAAACTCTAACAACTGAGTTTTAAAGTTACTACTTCCCCGACTAATTGAGGAGCCTCTACTAAACAAACGATCTAGTGTTCTCCTGTGTGTAAACAGTGTGGTGAAAGTGGGTGGCAGATGGACAGATGGACAGATGTTCCCAACACAAAGTTTACAACCCGAGCTGAGCTCCAAATTACACCCCATCTGTTGCTCCTGTGCCCAGTCCCTCCCTCTGCTCTCCCCTGCACCTCCTCTCCTACTCCATCCCTTTCTCCATACCTCTCCTCCACCCTACATCTCCTCCTCCATTCCTCCTTCTTCATCCATCACTATAGGTCCCCTGGTGCACTGCTCCCAAACAGCTCTGGTTTCACGTACAAAACACTACAACTGAATCACGTATGTTCAGAGTATAACTTAACTCACCCTTTTGAATGTTCTCTCTCTCTCTCAAAGTAACTTTATTTATTCATTTTTCCTACTAAAGTGGAGCAAAGGGCCTCAAAGAAAGCTCACCCAGCCTTTTAGAATATTTATCAGCGACCAACATTGATTGGCCACAGAATCAACAGGGAATGTAAACAGCAAAGCTCAAAGGACACAGTGGTCTTGACCCTGGAGGACAGTTCCATGACCCCCATGACACCTCTGGTCCGGGCAGGACGGAACCGGACTTACTTCACAAAGCTGACACAAGCAGACCAGGGAAACACTCGGCTCGGCCTACTCTATGTGACTCCTCGCAGAGTATCTGAAAGGGGAGAAAAACGTCCTTTGTCACTTTCCTCCTTTTCACTTCCACCTCCATCTCTCCGTCCCTCTTTCTCTCCCGCCACGCCTCTGATGGCAGCAGTGCGTGCTGCTAGACGTCAAATCTCTCTTCTCTCTCAGATGCTCTCTCTGCTCCGGGCCCTCCTACCTTGCCTTCTTTTTGTGCCCTGGCTCTTCCAAAGAGACCCCCATCTGTCCCTCCGCTCGCCCCATTGTGGGAGCCTCAAAGCCAGGCAACTTCCACAAAGCAGTGGGCGTGAGGAGGGGGGGCCCAGGGTAAACAGGACAGCACCCAGAGCCCATTAGAAGCTCTTTAACTCCGACACTCTAGTACTTCTCACACAGCTCTGGGAGGGGTAGGACCCCACCCCCTCATCCCAACCTCACAATATCACCTTTTATATCCACTCACATACGTATTAAGTCCGCCGATCTGCTCTCTTTCTCTCGTTCAACCCCCCCCCCCCCCATACCACATACCAACTCTCTTTCTTGTTTCTTTTGGCTCCATTGTTCCATTTAACCTGTTTTCCCTTATTTTTCTAACTAGTCCCACGAAAATAATTATGTCTCTCCATATGGGCAGGAGTACTGTACATTTAAGCAATAAGGCATGAGAACCCAGTCATTATATCGTGTGATAGCTCCCGACTAAGGGCGGTTCTTAGGCCCTGTGTGCTATAACGCCGTGCTACCAACCAATCAGCATCCGGGATCCAAACAACCCGTTTTCTAAGTTGTGCTTGGTGTATTTGGAGATAGGGTGTTGTTTTTAAAGTAATGACCATGGTTGTTTCTGTACAAGGGGGTTTGGCTAGTGGCACATGTTTACTCTTGTCCAGTGAATGTTGTTTTTGGTGATGAGAACAGAAGTGCTGTTGTAGAGTTGTGTCTGGTGACGTCCTATCATGTGCAGTTGTGCAATGTAGAGCTTAGTGGTATCAAGTCAAGTTCATGACATGCTGTGTTTGACACTATGGATGGGAGTTTACCTCTGTGTCTGGTCTTAACCGACATCTCTTTCATTTGTATTTTTCCCTCCCCCTCTCCTCCCCCAAGCCAGCCCCGTCCTGTCTCCCCTGTTCCTTTATTGTTTGCCTCTTTCTTTTCCCCAAATCTCTTCCTCCCCGGGTCTATCCCTCTTTCTTTCTCTCCCCAGCTGCTCCCCTCGGTCCCAGCCGTCTCAGTTTCAGGACCCGTTCCACCTCTACCACCTCTGCACTACTTTCTCTCTCCTCCCTCTTTCTCTCTCCTTTCCTGCCCTCCTCTTTCTCTCCCCTCCTCCTCTTTCTCTCTCTATCTTCCCTCCTCTTTCTCTCCCCTCCTCTTTCGCCCCACCTCTTTCTCTGTCCTCCCTCTTTCGCTCTCCTTTCCTGCCCTCCTCTTTCTTTCCCCTCCCCCTCTTTCTCTCCCTCCTCCTCTTTCTCTCTCTCCCCTCCTCTTTCTCTCTCCTCCCCTCCTTTCTCTCTATCCTCTTTTTCTCTCTTCCCCTCTCTCTCTCCCTCTTTTCTCCCTACATTGTATGTGACGCTGCGACCCAGGAGGCGAGAAGAGGAGGAGAGAAAGAGGAGGGGGATGGAGGGAGGAGAGGAGAGGGAGGACCACAGTGTTAGCCCCATCTTAAAGGCAGGCTAGGGGATAAACCGCAGTGCAGACACTGATTAAAGCCTTCCAGCAGATCCTATGGACACATTAATGCCATCTTAATCACAACGCTTTATCCCTCCACCCAGCCCTCCATCTAGCTGGCCCCTATGGATCAGGACCTCTCATTTTAATGGGAGAGGCTGTTGTTTGACCAGTGGATTAGTAATGCTGTGCTCTGAGAGACAAAAACAAAATACCCCAGATGCTGTCCATTATGTATTTATTATATTTGACTTTTATTTTACCAGGCAGGTCAGTTAAGAAAATATATAATTTACAATGAGGGGCATGGACATACATAGGGCAGATTACTCCCAGTGCCTGCATAATTATAAGATGAAGTTGACCCTGGCCCTGTGCATATCAGTCCATGTCTGTGATTTGAGTTGCGTCACAGATGACAATGACATATGAGCTGCCCCATGGGACTGACTGACTTGCCACAGGTCGCTGTCTGCTGCCGACACACTGGCCAAGATGGCATTTTATATGCCGTAAAAGCCTTTTGGCTCTTTCTTGCTCTACTGTGTCTGTCTCTCTTTTTCTAATCTTTTTCAAACGTTAAAACATAATGTTTCGGAAATTGTTATCTGATATTTAATAAATATCTCCTTCTCTACTAATTCATTTTTATTTCAGAAGGATGATCCACATACCCTTCCCCATACCACTTAACAAACACACAGCAACATAGCAATGGCACAAAGCAGTAGCAACACACCAGACATCAACTCTTCCAGCACTTTCTCCCTGGCCAACATGGGTGTGTGTGTGTGTGTGTGTGTTTGTGTGGAGCTATGTGTCATTCCTATGCCCAGGCTGAGAGTGAAGGAGAGGAGGAGAGAAAATAGGGAAGGGAAACACTTGTGAATGGATAGAGCAAGGACTTCATTCACCTCTGCTCTCTCACACCCTGCATCCCCATTTCTCTCCCTCACTTTTTCTTCCCCACTCACTCGTTCTCCCCCTCTTTTTCCCTCTCTCCAATTTGTCCCCAGCTGTCCGTCAACCCCCCCGTAGTTCTCCCAGCTGTCTTTCATATCGGAACGAGAAGCACCACACAACAATACAGGTCAGGGGTCAAGAGAAAGAACAGGCTGCACTTACAATGGACCAGTGGTGCCCACTAAAACAATCATTCCCTTTTCTTCCCTCCCTTGCTTTTCTCTCATATCTGCCGGGACTTGTGCGACTGGAAAAGGCACAAGTCTAAGGAGAGGTGGATGAGGAGGGGATGAGGTGAGAGGGATGGCTTTTGTTTTGGACGACAGCCACAGAGGCACCTTCCTCTTTATTTCCATGAACTAAAGGACCAGAATGGTAAACATACACTCACACACTCATTCTCTTGCTCTCAGCTCTCCCTCTTTGCACACTGTCCCCCTGCCCTTTGTCTGTCTCAAGAACCCTCCTGTTTCTACTATGTGAACACAGTGCTGAAACAAATCCTTGTTGCCATAGTCAAACGTAAACTTTTGTTGTTTGGTCGGGTGATATAAATTGTGTTGGAACTTTGCCTGAATTTGAGCAGCAGTGCTGGTGAAGGGTGTCATAAAAATAATTTGAGTTCCGTTTCAGTTTACTTTTTAAATGTTGTGTTAATGTTATATACAGTATATAAATGTTTTACTGCAGTTTTACCAAAAACATCCCAGAGTGGTGAATGAGTGGCTTTTTAACCATAGATTTATTATAAATACAGTTTGTAATACCTTCTGATTAAGATATTTTCTGAGCTTGGTTTTGGGCTAAACATGTTTTGGCATGAGGTGTATAGTAGAATGAGTCATTGGGAGAGAGAGAAAGGAGGGAGAGAAAGCCTTCCGTGACACAGTCACCTGTTCCCCAGGCCTGTTTTCCCATGGCCCAGTGTCCCGCTGTGCCCCTTACTGACCTGGCAGATGCAGGGAAACCCTGTAGCACAGCCCAGGAATTACATCACACACATTTTCATTAACATTAACCACAGGACCCCATTATTATGTATTTTAGATTATCAGCTGAATGTAAATCAATTGTCTATATTATATGCATTTTTAAAAATAAACGCATCATGAAAAGTGTTGGTCCCATGTTTCATGAGCTGAAATAAAAGATCCCAGAAATGCTTCATACACACATAAAGCTTATTTCTCTAATATGATGTGCACAAAAGTGTTAACATCCCTGTTAGTGAGCATTTCTTCTTTGCCAAGATGCACCTTGTGCTGGGGACAATAAAGAACCACTCAAAACTGTGCAGTGTTGTCAAGCAACACAATACCACAGATGTCTCAAGTTCTAAGGGAGCATGCAATTGACATGCCGACTGCAGGAACAACAGAGCTGCTCCCAGAGAATTCAATGTTCTACCATAAGCCGCCGCCAACGCCATGTATTCCTATGTGTATGTATTATTACGGGATTGTTAAGAAAACAGAGGCAGAGACATTGACATATTCTGTCCTAATATGGGACCTTATGAGTGTTTTTAAAAGTACAATGGTAATATAACTACCTACATCTAATGGCACTATGGAGTAAACTAATGTGCTGCTCAAAATGATAGGTTCTATCTGGTTGCCTATATCTGATATATCCACATTTCATATGAGTGAAAAGACAACAAACCATGGCAACATGTGTTGCTTCAGAAATAGTATATAATATAAGAATATTTATTCAATTAAGTGCGAAACAGCTAAATATTTACAAAAACAGTAGTGATGGACACCATAAGAGACAAAATCCTGAAACGTACTTCGAAAAAAAATTATAATTTAAATCCTTCATTAGTAAAGTCGCCGGTGACCGACAAGCTATATATCAAGAAGACAGTAAAACAAAAACAGTGCTGAGAAAATTGCAAAAAGGATAATAGTTGTCAAAATAAATATTAAATACAGATATAAATGAAATGCATTTCTGTTCATATGGCTAAAATGATGCTGGCTACAGTATGGGCCTCAGTGCAGAAGTTGAAGTAACAGAGTGTAGAGCAACATTTTCTGACACATTTTCTCTCCATCCTCAAGCACACAAGAGAGGACTTTCTTTCAGCCCAAGTACTCTTGTATTTTAGTAAAAAAATGGATGGGTGTCTCTGAGACAGTGTGCGGTGCTTATACCTGGATATCTGATTTGGTAAACAAATAGTACAGCTACATATAATAGGAACTGAGGGAAGACTTATTACACAGACAGAAACAAATTAGGACAATACAAATAATGTCAACACAAATAATAATCAACAACCACAATAAATTAGTAATACAATGAAGGGTGCATCTCTATCTCTTCAGTGGTTCATTATGACCAGGTAGGTTGAGTTTAGTTGAGTCTCTCTCTCGGAGCATTCCATGCTCTCCCAGAGTAGGACACTATACAGTGTAAATGTCATATCATTGTCTCTCTACACAATCATTCACAGAGTCACGGGCCTATGTATGTGCAGAAAGGTTAGAGGACCAGAGGCAGGGCTGTGTATGGATCTCTCCCCTGCCTGGCCAACCAACTTCACTTTCCCCTTCACTCGCTGTAGATGGTGCCCATCTGTGAGGCGACCATGTGTGGTGGAGGGAACGATTCAAAGGCCTGGATGTCTAGGGGCAGTTCGTAGCGCGAGGCCTGGAAGAGGTGGCCCTGAGGCCCTGGCAGCCCGGCCAGGGAGGAGGGGGTAGTGGGGTAGGGACGAGAGGTAATGGGAAGGGTGGGAGGGGTAGTTCCTCTCAGCCTCGTGGGGGGAAGGTTCCTGCTTCAGGGCAAAGTTGCCACTGATGCTGAGGGGGGGCGTGAGGGGCCCGTCGTAAGGGGGGGTGCCATTGCTACTACACTCATTAGGGGAAGGGTGCTGTTCGTAGGGCCCTCCCTCGAAGCTCTTCATATGGAGGAGGTGGGAGGCCTCCAGGGACCCGTAGGGGGGGCTAGGCAGGCCCGGAGAGGGGTAGTGACCACTCAGGGGGTGATGGCCATCAGGTTGCCCTGCTACACCACTACCAACTCCTGGAGCTCCTCCAAAGGGCTTGTCATCCAGCTTGTTGATCATTTTGGGGGCAGAAGCCCCCAGCTGGAGACAACCAGCCACAAGGTTGCTAGTGGGCTGGGACAGGCCTTTACACAACATCTCTGTGAAGCCGTGGCTCTCTGGGGACTGACCGCTCTCCAGCACCTCAGACAGGGCCCAGATGTAGTTGCGGGCCAGCCGCAGGGTCTCGATCTTGGACAGTTTCTGGGTCTTGGAGGCGCAGGGCATGACCTTACGTAACACATCTAACGCGTCGTTCAACCCGTGCATGCGGGACCGCTCGCGGGCGTTGGCCTTGGTGCGTCTCGCCTTGAACCTCTCCTGTCTGCCTCTAGCCATCTTCTTCTTCTTGGGCCCCCTCCGTTTGGGCGCCTCGTTCTCCCCGTCCATTCCAGTCTCCTCATCATCATCATTATAATTGTCTTCCTCCTCCTGATCCTCCATGTCTTCGCTGCCCAGCTCGATGCTCCCACGGCCTCCTGGGCCCAGGCCGTAGCGGCCCCCCATCTCTGGACCTCTCTCTCCATCTTGGGAGCTCAGGTCCTCATCTAGCCAGGCCAGAGAACTGACCAGCTCAGACACATCTCCTTCTCCAGGCTTACCAAATCGTTTGGTCATCATTGTGATCTGAGGAAAACAAAACACATTCCGTCAGGCTCATGAATCAGCTGTTTTATTTGTCATCATTATTTGTCATCATTGTTTGGAATTGGAATTGGTTGACCTATCTCTAACTTAATTCCCAATTGGTTGCCTATACATACATACATGAGAGAGTATAATTTCAGCACTGTTATGTGGACAGCACACAATAGCAGGGACAGTTCCGTTTCCATTCCAACTGAATGGATGAACATTTTAGCAGATACAGAACATCTCTCATCTCTCAACTCATTCAAAGGGAAAAAAAGCACTATCTATGCAAAATCATTTCTGTCCTTTGTAGGATGATCTAATGTGAGACACTTTGGGGATAAACTCTGTGGTTCCCTGCTGTTTATGCCGTGGTGGTTTTGGAGATGCCGTCAATCTGGGACATGCGGGATTTAACCTGGATATAAAACCCTCAGATTAAATTCAGGGTAGTCTACAGAGCCAAGTCAACAAACACTGTAACAACCCGGACCAAATATCTCCTGCATCAACAGTTACATTTGATTTGCTGATTGGAATGAGTACCGTTATAAATCCAATCTTGCGTGGAATTATCGAAAATGCCACTGTAGATTGGTATCTGAGTCCAAAGGATTAAAAAAAATTCAATGGGGACTCGGGTGAACTTTCCTAAACACACCAACAACCAAATAAATCTCTGCCTAAGGACACACGATTGTTCTACAACTAAGTCGTCCTAGTTAGTGATCGTGAAGTCGTGCATATAAGTAGTACAGTTTACTATAGGCCTAAAAATCATGAATAACAACAATGTATTACGCACGGACTCAACTCTGGCTAGACTGAATGATTAACAAACCATCATAACTGTATTTGACACTGACAATTGTATTGAATATGGTACAATACAAACCATAACATCTATATCTATAACAGTCTATTTCTGGTTAATAAATACAGATAGTGGTATCTCACTTTCTTGTTGATATGATACGATAATGCATTATAGTTGTTTGGTGGCATTGGAATAAAGCCTATTATGAAGAATGCCATCTTCATCAACTACCTTTCCTGTTATAGAAAATAGTAAAAACATCGAATATTAAGGCAGTTTACAGTTGTTGGTTTCTGTTGACACGCATTGCATAAATATGCATAGGCCTATGGGTTGATCTAGTGTGGCGAATACTACATAATCTGGAATAGAATCACATGGAATGCAATTATTTGATTGACATAAAATCAAAACGCACCTGTTTATGTTCACAACTCGCTCTTCCAAACTTGTCAGACGTCCGGCTAACTTCAAAAGCCCCAGTACCAAGCAAAATGACTTTATAGCCAATCCTCAACAGATGCCGTTTCGCTCTGTAGCAGTCCTTTCCAAGTTCCTTTTCGTTCCCTCAGTAATACAATCAGTGCGCGATGGGACTTTCATCTCCGACTGGCATGAATATGTCTGAGTTTAGCCTTTAGGAGGTGGACTGGCCCCTCCCACGAGCGCCCCACCCATAACATTCAGCTTATCCAAAGGCGTGTGGCGGGCTCGTGGCCAAAGTGTTCTGTCCAAACAACCGCACATGCGTCACCAATCTTTGTGTGTGTGTGTGTGTGTGTGTGCGTGTGTGTGCGTGCGTGCGTGCGTGTGTGTGAGAGAGAGAGAGGGAGATTTTGCGCAAATGTCCACAATTCCATCATTATTTCATACAATATTATGTGTCCAAAATTGTCCATAACTACCTATGTCATTTTAAATAGGCAACTATTAGATGTATTTAGCAATTCCATTTCTTGTAAAAAAGCTGATTTTGTGCTCGCTTAAGCTCCAAATGTGAGAGGCCTATATGCTACGGTTGTTCCGTAACCCAATTTGTACACAAAATGTATGTTTCCTTATCAATTTGTGATGTTCATCATGCACAATACTTAGAATATTAATTTTCGTTAATGCTTGGATGATCGTGGATTGAAATCATACACATGATTAACAATGCGCGCGGTTTGATATTTTAATTACGCACATTCTGAAGAAGCGACGCTCCTTCATCGCGTTTATTTGTAAGTGATTTTGACAGCTTGGTGTGGTAAGACCAGGTGTATGCGTTGTTCACCCGTCCATTAATTAGCTTCTTCCGCTTATTAGCCACATACCCGACTCCCCAGTCTCTGCACCCAAGATCAGTTGAATGAGTCAAGCAGCACATACGTTTAATCTGATTTAAACGGTTGGTGCCCCGGAATTCTATTTGAATATACAGTATCTATTTTTTTAAATAATATTTGGGTTGGAATTGCATCCCCATCATATTAAAATAAAAGTTGTAAATCGAAAACAAAGTAGATTTGATATACAACTCCAGACTAAATCACATCTGACTCAAAATAATCGTATTCGTTTGCGAAATACAAATAATTTCCAAGTTTAATTGGGGATAGTTTGAGATGGAGTAAAATTGTGTTTCAGAGTTCATTGTTTCAACTGGTAGCTTAAAGGATCTTTTAGGTTTAATATAACTTGTTATTAAAAGCACTTTAAACACTTAAACTGTTTGCACACAATAGTCCATTATTTACTACCCCTCCCTTCCCTGGCTGACGCTACCATGACACAGCGCAGGGAAAGCTGGGACACACTGGTCTGGAATGGAGGCTGTTTGATAATGAAATATTCGCTCTGAAATTGTGTGACAGGTTTGATTGGATGTCTCAAATGTTAGTTTTTTACATCTGGGGTTTAGACCTCACATTGTTTGGATTTGAAAATCCAACCGTTGTAATGGAAGGGGGTGGCACTGGGGGCCTGTGTCTGGCTGTGCATGTGGGTATTTGAGTGAGAAAGACACAGAGGAGAGCCAACCAACTTTGCAGGTAAAGCCCAGTCCCCTTCCTTATCGAGGCATTGTGCTAACAACATCAAAGAATCATTACAGACTCTGAAGTCAGGAAGAGAGTTAGGTGTTAGACAAACTAACATTTCCCATCATTTAGTCCCGTTGCTTACCCTTTTCCAATTTCACAACAAATGCCAAGGCATAACAAACACAACATATGTGATGTCCCAGTGCATGGTGCAGGTTGAGCCACGACACAGTCGGGGCTCTATTGTGGTCAGATGCTATTGACAGCCGTGGCTTGCGGCGCACGTGCCCCCGCATTGATCCTATTGTATACACGATTCACATCTGCGCTTGCAAACTGTGCTCTTGGGCTTTCTTACACTCTCTGTCTCCTCGGAAAACCTACATCGGCCTGCACCTCAGTTACATTTCCTGTTGGTCTTTAGCGCATAGATATAAATATAACATGTTGCATCATCATTGAGTAGAATTAGCATTTTAAATCGTATACCACTAAGTGGCTGGGCTAGGCTGTAGGACTCTCTAGATCACTGTAGGACCATATGGTCAGATATAAGAAACGAAAGAGGGGGTGCATCTGTTGCTTGTGTGTTCACACATCACTTGCCCGCCTCACTTGATATCACGACGCCCATACCCACGTGACCTTTTCGTTCCTAAACAGCACATTGCACATGTCGGGCGTACGGATGGAGCCTTGGATGGTTTGGTTTTTATGTGCGTGCGCGCTTCGCGCATATGAGTGTGCGTGCATGGCGTTGTCCAACGTGGAAACCAGAAGTAGTCATGTGTGTGTCAACAGTTTGTGCAGCCAGACCCAGTGTCTTCTATGTGCGGCCCCCTGCTCCCACTTAGCTTCACAGTCCCCCGGGTAACTCCTATCCCCCACAATCTATACCTCCCCCGAGTCCATGCCAGTCCTCATCACACCTGCAGCCTGCTCTGGGAATAGTAGCTCTGGGAATCGTAGCTCTGGGAATGCTGAATAGTAGTGCTGCCTAGCTTCCCACAGTCGTCCCAAATGTCCCTAATGACAGACTAAGGGGGAACTTGGGAATTGTGTCCCTCCTGTCTGCTTCAATTCTGACTAGAATATCCAGTTTGACAAATATCACTGGAATATGTTTTTAGTTAGGGGATTCCGACAATATGAACAAATGTCCCACTCACGTGGGCAAGGAAACAAGCTTTGATGGATTGGGGTTTGTATTAGGTTTTTAAATGCTGCTTTTGTTGTTATGATTGTAGTTATCCCCCCCTTTTCACACAGAAAAATCCTGCCACAAGTGAGTTGTCTGTGGCTCCTGCCCCATGGGATGGATTTAGAGGGGAACGGGGGGATTCTACGCTACTCTGACAGATGGGTCTCTCTCTCTCTCTCCCTCTCCATCGCTCGCTAAAACACAGACACACACTGGCACACCGAGACAGCACGAATACAATAGGAATTAAAGCCGTGCACACATGCTCCCTCGGCCGGGCTGAAAGCTGAGCCCCTTGTAGTAATCAGAAAAGGATGGAGGGAGCGCGGATGTGTGCGAAGGGAGGGGCGTGTTTGGAAGGGGGATGGGGGGGTGGGGGGGGAGTGCTGTGTGCTTCTTTTTTAGCTCGAATTAAACATTTGCCTTATTTGCCTGTTTCAAATCTTTTTGATTCAAGATACATTTTCCTTGCCGTGGAGCTCTCCATTTTCGTCGTAAAACATGTTTGAAGTTGAACTGTTTCCACTGTCAACCTTTCAGTTGTGACAAGTTTTATCCATCTCCCTGTTTACCCCTCTTCCATCTGATTGTCTGTGTTTTCTTGTCTGTTTATCTGTCTCTGTATAGCAAATGTGTGTGTCCTATAAAATGGAGTCCCCTCAGCATTCTCTATGAGCTGTTGACTGAGGCCGAGGCTGAATATACGTACAGACTATCCTGGGGGAGAGACTAAGCCCCACTGAATGTGCCTTACACAGGGGACATGCATGCACACACATACTGTATGACTGTGGACTTTTGACGTCTACATGCTCTCTCTATTATTGCAATCCCAGTGTCCCCTCAGGGAAGTCGAAGAAGACGAATAAAGAGTTCAGAAGCAGAATGAAAAGGGAGATCATGCCCCCTGTTCCCAGACAGGGAGGATGGGAATAAGACTGAGTCTGTCTCCATGTGTAAATCAAACCAATATTATATATGGAGATCCACCAGCCTAATTGGAGGCATACATTTGGACATCACCTCACTACACCACCTGCTCCCAATGGCCCTGCAGCCACTCTAAACATGCTGCAGCCCCTCTAAACATGCTGCAGCCCCTCTAAACATGCTGCAGCCCCTCTAAACATGCTGCAGCCCCTCTAAACATGCTGCAGCCCCTCGGAACATGCTGCAGCCCCTCTAAACATGCTGCAGCCCCTCTAAACATGCTGCAGCCCCTCTAAACATGCTGCAGCCCCTTATTTCTTAAACCAAAAAGTCTTAGATTTAGGTAAGCGTCAGTGCAGGAGTCAAACTTTAAGTCAACAGGTTGCAAGGAGCTATTGGACAAGTGCAGTCAACACATTTTTCCATAAGTGTTTCGCTATAAACAAAATCGGCTTGATGAGATTTTTAGCGGGTGGGGCACAGACTGAGCCTTTTGCAATTCCTCGAAGGCAGCGAATGGACTTAAATCGCACTAAAGTGGGCAGTGTACAGAATGGGGATTCTGCCTTGAGGCTTCTAAATCTGACAGTGGAGATAGAGCTTGTAAACAAAGGAGGCAGTAGTTTCATATTCAGTTCTGTAAAGACACTACAACCTCCATCCCATCTACCCTCTGAGCATCAACACTGTTTTTTTGGAGTCCTGGGAGATGGATGTTGGTGGAGGGGGGGTGGGTCCATCTGCCATGCTAGGGGTGGGGGAGACAGGCATATCCCAAGGGGGTTTTGGGAGCGAGGGAGCAGGAGGGAGAGAGAGAGAAACCTGAATAGATTACACCAATCCACTAATCAAGGGCGGTAATCTGTGCGTCTCTCGCACTAAGCAGTGTTGGGCAACAGACAGAGCAATAGCGTCAGTAGGAATAGGGAGATCGATTCTAACAACAGATCAAATGCACTGACAGACTTCTTCTTCAAACACATGTTTTTTTTTTGAATGAGAGTAATAAGTAGGTGTGATTGGCAAGGAGCCATAGAGTGTGTCTGTGATCAGGTGTTTGTGTCCCACAAGTGGCCTCACTGATTCCCTGTGTGACTATTATGCAAATGCAGTAGCATCCAGGCATGCCAGCAGCCTGAATTAGTCCAATGGATTAAAGTGCTTTTAATCAAATTAAGATTACCATATTGATTTTATCATTTGGATATATTGTGATTTATTGTGTAGAAACATAGGTGAAATTGATTGATACTTGATATGCAAACAAAAATATTGTCCATTTAATGCAAAAGAGAAACAATTAGGTAATTTGCGGCAAAGGAAATTGAGATGGTAAATGTTTTACTTTCTGTGGATTTCCACAAAAAAATGTTTATCAGTCCCAGGAATTAGGCATAACCGCTTCACAAAAGGATTCAAATAGATTGAGTTTGTCCCATGCCAATCACACTCATGGAGAGTAACCATCTTCAGCCCTTTTTTCTTTCTGAAAGCGCATTGTCACACAATCAATGGCAACCAAATTCAGCTGTAAAGTGTCTTTTCTAATGTCAAGACTAAAAGGGATGTTAGTGTGTTAAAAGACAAGCAAGCGCAAAATAAAATACTCAAAGTTGCCTCTGGAGTCATGGTCTCTCATCATGCCGGTTTTGATGTGGGGCAGCCTGACTACGTCTGGATGGAAGCTTTCTGAGTGGTAAAGCTGTACAGGCCTAGGGATGAGATGCTTAATGATGGAACTGAACTGATCCTCCGGGGCAAAAGGCTCTTCAGCATCATGGATTAAACACCTCCTCTACCTCCTGCAGTCTAAGTATTGGCAGGGCCTGTGCTGCCTCTAGCCCTCTAAGCTCCCGGTCCCCTCATTGTATTGTTTAGTTCGCCCCAGTCAATATTAAGCTTGGCTAATGTGATCCAGAGGCAGCTGCATGGAGGAGTCCTGGGTATGCGTCCCAAATGTCACCATATTCCCTGTGTGGTGCACTACCCCTATGGGTCTTGGTCAAAAGTAGTGTGTAGCTTTTGCACTACATAGGGCATAGGGGTGCCGTTTGGGATGCACACCATGATGATTACCATGACACAGTCATAAGAAGAGGAGGGTATAATATCATTAAAAATAAATCAGGTGTTGGGAGATTCAGCATGGCAGGGCAGAAAGGGAGGGGGGGGGGGAGTTGTAAGACATTCGTTTGGGAGAATTGGTATAATTTCATTAGGGGACCCCAAAGGAACCATTGAAACATTTCCTCTTAGTTAGAATAATTCAATTTATTCTCACACCATAAGCCTCAGTAATGGAAAATAAAATAGTTTGTTTTTACAAATAACTCCACTCCTTTCCTGTTGCAACCTTGGATAACATTTTCCTGGGAAGTCCAATTCCCCATTCGACCATTGGCGAAATCCCCTCACATCTCAAACTGTGTTTCTAATACATTAAATTATACACAGACTACCCCTTGCTAGTCAGGAAACTCTTGGGTATGTTGTGGTGGACTGTCATTACAATTGCTTCACGGGAACCTGGTAAAATTATGTTTGTAGTGTAGCTAGCCAAATAGCGCTGAATTCGCTGTCAGCATGCAGTCAAAGCTATAACCACGTTTGGAGCTAGTGCCCTTAAAATTGTATTCCTGATGTCGACAGCAGATGGAAGTTGTATTTATAACGTTGCTAACTTAGACATTGTTTTGAAATCTTTAACATACATTTTGAGAAAACAAGTTACAGTATATTAAGTAGCTAGTTTTGGTTGTCAATGAGACTGAGATGAGCGCTAACTAATCAGCTGAGCCAGCCAGCAATGTAACAAAAAGTTTAATTTCGGACTCGGAAAAATAGGCTCTGCATTTCAGAAATCACAGTGGCAAGTACTCCTGGTACACTGTTCAATTACTTAGACATTTAAACTTTTTTTTTAAAAATAAGACTCTTCAGTTTTTGCCATAGCTCTCAATGGCTTTCATTCGATTATATCCGGAGCTTGTCTAAGGAATTGGTATAATGCTGCGTTCATTAACAACTACGAAAACGTCATCCCATGTCCAGGAATCCTGACATTGCTGCTGCTGCTGCTGCCTCTCCTGCTGCTGCCTGTTACCACGCCGCTTGGTCCTTGGTTGGTGGGTGATTCTGTAAAGGTTTTCCTCCTCTTCGTTAGAAGAGGAGGTGTAGCAAGGATGCAAAAGAGAAACAATTAGGTAATTTGCGGCAAAGGAAATTGAGATGGTAAATGTTTTACTTTCTGTGGATTTCCACAAAAAAATGTTTATCAGTCCCAGGAATTAGGCATAACCGCTTCACAAAAGGATTCAAATAGATTGAGTTTGTCCCATGCCAATCACACTCATGGAGAGTAACCATCTTCAGCCCTTTTTTCTTTCTGAAAGCGCATTGTCACACAATCAATGGCAACCAAATTCAGCTGTAAAGTGTCTTTTCTAATGTCAAGACTAAAAGGGATGTTAGTGTGTTAAAAGACAAGCAAGCGCAAAATAAAATACTCAAAGTTGCCTCTGGAGTCATGGTCTCTCATCATGCCGGTTTTGATGTGGGGCAGCCTGACTACGTCTGGATGGAAGCTTTCTGAGTGGTAAAGCTGTACAGGCCTAGGGATGAGATGCTTAATGATGGAACTGAACTGATCCTCCGGGGCAAAAGGCTCTTCAGCATCATGGATTAAACACCTCCTCTACCTCCTGCAGTCTAAGTATTGGCAGGGCCTGTGCTGCCTCTAGCCCTCTAAGCTCCCGGTCCCCTCATTGTATTGTTTAGTTCGCCCCAGTCAATATTAAGCTTGGCTAATGTGATCCAGAGGCAGCTGCATGGAGGAGTCCTGGGTATGCGTCCCAAATGTCACCATATTCCTGTGTGGTGCACTACCCCTATGGGTCTTGGTCAAAAGTAGTGTGTAGCTTTTGCACTACATAGGGCATAGGGGTGCCGTTTGGGATGCACACCATGATGATTACCATGACACAGTCATAAGAAGAGGAGGGGTATAATATCATTAAAAATAAATCAGGTGTTGGGAGATTCAGCATGGCAGGGCAGAAAGGGAGGGGGAGGGGAGTTGTAAGACATTCGTTTGGGAGAATTGGTATAATTTCATTAGGGGACCCCAAAGGAACCATTGAAACATTTCCTCTTAGTTAGAATAATTCAATTTATTCTCACACCATAAGCCTCAGTAATGGAAAATAAAATAGTTTGTTTTTACAAATAACTCCACTCCTTTCCTGTTGCAACCTTGGATAACATTTTCCTGGGAAGTCCAATTCCCCATTCGACCATTGCGAAATCCCCTCACATCTCAAACTGTGTTTCTAATACATTAAATTATACACAGACTACCCCTTGCTAGTCAGGAAACTCTTGGGTATGTTGTGGTGGACTGTCATTACAATTGCTTCACGGGAACCTGGTAAAATTATGTTTGTAGTGTAGCTAGCCAAATAGCTGAATTCGCTGTCAGCATGCAGTCAAAGCTATAACCACGTTTGGAGCTAGTGCCCTTAAAATTGTATTCCTGATGTCGACAGCAGATGGAAGTTGTATTTATAACGTTGCTAACTTAGACATTGTTTTGAAATCTTTAACATACATTTTGAGAAAACAAGTTACAGTATATTAAGTAGCTAGTTTTGGTTGTCAATGAGACTGAGATGAGCGCTAACTAATCAGCTGAGCCAGCCAGCAATGTAACAAAAGTTTAATTTCGGACTCGGAAAAATAGGCTCTGCATTTCAGAAATCACAGTGGCAAGTACTCCTGGTACACTGTTCAATTACTTAGACATTTAAACTTTTTTTTTAAAAATAAGACTCTTCAGTTTTTGCCATAGCTCTCAATGGCTTTCATTCGATTATATCCGGAGCTTGTCTAAGGAATTGGTATAATGCTGCGTTCATTAACAACTACGAAAACGTCATCCCATGTCCAGGAATCCTGACATTGCTGCTGCTGCTGCTGCCTCTCCTGCTGCTGCCTGTTACCACGCCGCTTGGTCCTTGGTTGGTGGGTGATTCTGTAAAGGTTTTCCTCCTCTTCGTTAGAAGAGGAGGTGTAGCAAGGATGCAAAAGAGAAACAATTAGGTAATTTGCGGCAAAGGAAATTGAGATGGTAAATGTTTTACTTTCTGTGGATTTCCACAAAAAAATGTTTATCAGTCCCAGGAATTAGGCATAACCGCTTCACAAAAGGATTCAAATAGATTGAGTTTGTCCCATGCCAATCACACTCATGGAGAGTAACCATCTTCAGCCCTTTTTTCTTTCTGAAAGCGCATTGTCACACAATCAATGGCAACCAAATTCAGCTGTAAAGTGTCTTTTCTAATGTCAAGACTAAAAGGGATGTTAGTGTGTTAAAAGACAAGCAAGCGCAAAATAAAATACTCAAAGTTGCCTCTGGAGTCATGGTCTCTCATCATGCCGGTTTTGATGTGGGGCAGCCTGACTACGTCTGGATGGAAGCTTTCTGAGTGGTAAAGCTGTACAGGCCTAGGGATGAGATGCTTAATGATGGAACTGAACTGATCCTCCGGGGCAAAAGGCTCTTCAGCATCATGGATTAAACACCTCCTCTACCTCCTGCAGTCTAAGTATTGGCAGGGCCTGTGCTGCCTCTAGCCCTCTAAGCTCCCGGTCCCCTCATTGTATTGTTTAGTTCGCCCCAGTCAATATTAAGCTTGGCTAATGTGATCCAGAGGCAGCTGCATGGAGGAGTCCTGGGTATGCGTCCCAAATGTCACCATATTCCTGTGTGGTGCACTACCCCTATGGGTCTTGGTCAAAAGTAGTGTGTAGCTTTTGCACTACATAGGGCATAGGGGTGCCGTTTGGGATGCACACCATGATGATTACCATGACACAGTCATAAGAAGAGGAGGGGTATAATATCATTAAAAATAAATCAGGTGTTGGGAGATTCAGCATGGCAGGGCAGAAAGGGAGGGGGGAGGGGGGAGTTGTAAGACATTCGTTTGGGAGAATTGGTATAATTTCATTAGGGGACCCCAAAGGAACCATTGAAACATTTCCTCTTAGTTAGAATAATTCAATTTATTCTCACACCATAAGCCTCAGTAATGGAAAATAAAATAGTTTGTTTTTACAAATAACTCCACTCCTTTCCTGTTGCAACCTTGGATAACATTTTCCTGGGAAGTCCAATTCCCCATTCGACCATTGGCGAAATCCCCTCACATCTCAAACTGTGTTTCTAATACATTAAATTATACACAGACTACCCCTTGCTAGTCAGGAAACTCTTGGGTATGTTGTGGTGGACTGTCATTACAATTGCTTCACGGGAACCTGGTAAAATTATGTTTGTAGTGTAGCTAGCCAAATAGCGCTGAATTCGCTGTCAGCATGCAGTCAAAGCTATAACCACGTTTGGAGCTAGTGCCCTTAAAATTGTATTCCTGATGTCGACAGCAGATGGAAGTTGTATTTATAACGTTGCTAACTTAGACATTGTTTTGAAATCTTTAACATACATTTTGAGAAAACAAGTTACAGTATATTAAGTAGCTAGTTTTGGTTGTCAATGAGACTGAGATGAGCGCTAACTAATCAGCTGAGCCAGCCAGCAATGTAACAAAAGTTTAATTTCGGACTCGGAAAAATAGGCTCTGCATTTCAGAAATCACAGTGGCAAGTACTCCTGGTACACTGTTCAATTACTTAGACATTTAAACTTTTTTTTTTTAAATAAGACTCTTCAGTTTTTGCCATAGCTCTCAATGGCTTTCATTCGATTATATCCGGAGCTTGTCTAAGGAATTGGTATAATGCTGCGTTCATTAACAACTGCGAACTCGGAACTGGGAAATCTCCGACTTCAGTGCGTTCGAAACAACTGGGAACTCTGAAAAAATATGAGGTCAAATCATGACGACAGTGATCTTCAGATCGGAAAGTCGGAGCTCTAGAAAGAGGCCCGAGTTCCTAAATTGGAATCTCAGGTTGGATGACCTGTCAAAACGTTTTTCCCCAGTCGGAGCAAATTTGTTTCCGTGTTCCCAGTCGTTTTAAACGCATTAAAGTTGGAAGTCGGAGATTTCCCAGTTCCCAGTTGTTTTGAACGTGGCAATAGACTTGAAGACAGTTGCTATTCATTGGAACGCAGGTTGCCGGCATTCTGCGGCGGGGCTTAGCGAAGGGTCAATTGAATGATCTGCGAGACTGAATATTCATTTTAGGGAGTTCGGTTAAAATAAGGATATTGCTGTAATAGGCTATAGGGCTGGACAAGCTTTAAATTGAGCAAAGTTATTGGTTTATAAAATGGCCAGGGAGGAATGTTTTGGGATTCTGATTGCTATTGCTCAGTCCATGGTTAATTATTGTTATGGGGGGGTATTCGGAAAACGTGACGATTTGCCCCAGTGCCAACTAATCCCTTTAAACGGTTTGAGACGAGTGACTGTGCTGTCTGCTCGCCAGACTCGGCTTTATCCGTCCTGTCATCTTAACGTCAACCCTCACTCAGCTGGGTCCATCTAGGGGCAACACATCTATGAATAGAATACAGACATTGTTTTGACATTTTATAAGAAAGTAAAATACATTTTGAATGCAGAATCAAAACGTTGTGTTCGGAATGAAAGTCATACAGTTTAGGTGGTCGTTTTTCTTTACTCTCCACATTTAAATATTCGATATGCTAAAAGCCCAGAAGTGCGGTTGTCGCGCAGTGAGGGTCGTATGTCGCTATTGTTCTGGGACTCGAGACATAAACGGTGATTTCAAGGGCCATTGAGCGCGCGATGGATTGTGCCTAAAATCCATTGAGGGGTGGAGGGCATCGATTATTAGGAGAGCGGTGCTACCAGAAGTGGGCTAGTAGTCTACATCTCTGGATGAATAGTCTACATCTCTGAATGAATCGGTCCTTCTTCTCTGTGGTGCTAAAAGTAGTAATTCAGCAGATAATGAATTAGAAAAGCGAAAACAAAGAGAACATACACTAAAGTTGCAAAGGTTATAGCAGTTTTGACTTAAGGGTATTATCCAATTTATTAGGCTGCAGGCAGTGCTTGACTTATGCAAGAGCTCACCAGAGCTGAGTACCGGCATCTCAAATTGTGTACTGTTTGAGCTCCTGTTCCTATGTATTATAGAATATTATCTCAAAAGTATCGCGGAGGTCCTGCACCTACATGTAATGAGTACTGGCAACTATTTTAGTCCAAGTCAAGCACTGTAAACGCAAACTGCAAGAAGCAGGAGATCATTCATATTAGGCAACAAAAAAGCACTGCATACCACGTCTTTTCCACCTCGATAATTGGGTTATATTTGGTAGATACATTTATCAATGAGATTCAAACCTACTTTCACCTATTCGAAAAGACGGCCAAAAATGTGTTGAATTCGTAAACGTGTCCACTATTCTTTCAACCATCTAAAAAGCACAACCAAATTCCAATTGAAAATCAATGTCTACATTTTTCGTTTAGTTGTCACCTAAATGTGTTATCACGGCACAATTCAACCATTTTAAAGCACACTAAAGTTCAAATGAGAATACAATCTAAAATATTTTCTTTAATTATACAACAAGTTAATGTGTTATCATTGTGCTTGATCTAATAGCACAACCAAATGACCTGGATTGCGGTTAGTTGAGATTACATTAAAGTACATTGTGCAAGTGATCAATGCCGTTTGAGATTATGTGCAGATTATTCTAGCAATTGGGAAAATGTCCACAGACAGTCCACAGACATGGGACCCTGAACATGCATTCTTTCTATGATTACATAAGAATACATTTATTAACAGTAACCTCAAAATGTGGCCATGGATGTGTTACTCATTTTAAGGTTGAATAAATACTGTTACATTCGTTTGTAAAATAGTCTTAACTTTAGGCTATTTACTGTCTTACTAAAGTCATATTGAATTGTGTTTCTTGACAAGGCAACCAAATATCAACATTTAAAGGAGATGTATCTACGGCTTGTATAGTTCCATCTGAGCCACTGGCTCAATCCTATTCTTTAACTTTTATTTTCGGTTTAGATGGAGATGTGAATCCAACATATCATTTGTTAACTTGCTAATAGGCTATTTACCATATTGCAAAAGTGATATTGAAATGTGTTTGTTTGTCAACGCAACCAAATATCAACATCTGAAGGAGATGTATCTTCTGCTTGGATAGTTCCATCTGTACCACTGAGTCTGGATTTAATCCAGTTTGTCTACAAATTAATGATTGATGTGTTGGATTCATGTCTCCATTCCAACCAAAATCTAAGTTAAGGAAAATGAAGAAATCAGATGAAATCAAACTTGAAATGTACTTTAAATACAGTTTGATTTGATTTAACCCTATTCTTGTAATGGGTGTGTGTTGGTGGCAGGGAAGTTGGGCGCAGGAGAACGAACTTGGTATAAACAGTCATTTAATAAGTGGTCACAAAACTCCGAAAACCAAAATATACAAAATTTAAAAAGTGGGTAAAAACCCGTCGCACACCAAAACATAACAAACAATCAAACAGTCTCCAACAAGAACATGAGGGGCAACAGAGGGTTAAATACACAACATGTAATTGATGGGATTGGAACCAGGTGTGAAGGAAGACAAGACAAAACCAATGGAAAATGAAAAATGGGTCAGCGATGGCTAGAAGGTCGGTAGCGTCGATCGCCAAACACCGGCCAAACAAGGAGAGGGACCAACTTCAGCGGAAGTCGTGACAGTACCCCCCCACAACTTTTTGGCGCAGCACGGCGCGCTGAAGGTGGACACGAGCGGCGTCCCATGTTTCCTCCGCGCGTCGGAACCAGTCGACCACCGCAGGAGCCTCGGTCTGACTTTGATCCCAAGGAGCCAGAACCGGCTGATACCCCAGTACACACTGGAAGGGAGAGAGATTAGTGGAGGAGTGGCGGAGTGAGTTCTGGGCCATCTCTGCCCAGGGCACGAACGCTGCCCACTCCCTCGGCCGGTCCTGGCAATAAGACTTCAGAAACCTACCCACATCCTGGTTAACTCTCTCCACCTGCCCGTTACTCTCGGGGTGAAAACTCGAGGTAAGGCTGACCAAGACCCCAGAAGTTCCATGAACTCTCTCCAGACCCTCGACGTGAACTGGGGACCCCGATCAGACACTATATCCTCAGGCACCCCGTAGTGCCGGAAGATGTGTGTTAACAGGGCCTCTGCAGTCTGTAGGGCCGTAGGGAGACCAGGCAGAGGGAGTAGATGATAGGACTTAGAAAAACGATCCACAACGACCAAGATCGTGGTCTTACCCTGTGAAGGAGGAAGATCAGTCAGGAAATCTACCGACAGGTGCGACCACGTCCGTTGTGGAACGGGTAAGGGTTGTAACTTACCTCTGGGCAGGTGCCTAGGAACCTTACACTTAGTGCACACCGAGCAGGAGGAAACATAAACCCTCACATCCTTCGTCAAAGTGGGCCACCAGTACTTCCCACTAAGACAGCGCACCGTCCGACCGATCCCAGGATGACCAGAGGAGTGTGACGTGTGGGTGTCATACAGCCGGGACAATACGCCTGCCTTAGCGTTCTGAGAGCCTGGTCTGTAGGAAAGGGAAAGGGTGAAAAACAGGTGAAAAACATGGCCCACCTTGCCTGGCGAGGGTTCAGTCTCCTCGCCGCCCGGATGTACTCCAGATTGCGGTGGTCAGTCCAGATGAGAAAAGGGTGTTTAGCCTCCTCAAACCTATGTCTCCACGCCTTCAAGGCTTTGACGACAGCCAACAGCTCCCGGTCCCCTACATCATAGTTTCGCTCCGCCAGGCTGAGCTTCTTCGAGAAGACGGCACAGGGGCGGAGCTTCGGTGGCGTACCCGAGCGCTGAGAGAGCAAGGCTTCTCAGGAGAACGAACTTGGTATAAACTGAGTCGTTTAATAAGTGCTCACAAAACTCCGAAAACCAAAATATACAAAATAATAAAAGTGGGTAAAAAACCCGTCGCACACCAAAACATAACTTACACATAACATACAATCAAACAATCTCCGACAAGGACATGCGGGGAAACAGAGGCTTAAATACACAACATGTAATTGACGGGATTGGAACCAGGTGTGAAGGAAGACAAGACAAAACCAATGTAAAATGTAAAATGGATCAGCGATGGCTAGAAGGTTGGCGATGTCGACCGCCGAACACCCCCCGAACAAGGAGAGGGACCGACTTCGGCGGAAGTCGTGACAATTCTTTCACTTTTTTGATTGAGATGGAGACGTGAATGCAACATATTTATTATTAGCATGTAGATTCCATTTGAAATCCACCAAAGCTTGAAACCCTTGGACTATATGTATTGTCTATTTTTTTTGTTGAATCCTGGCCTGAATTTAAACAGTAAGACTCGCTGTTGATGACTTCCCAAATGCTATATCCCACTGGTGTAAAGGCTTCTAGGAGTAGTGGGTGGAGGAGTCAGGCGCAGAGAGCAGGGTAGTTCAAAACGTGGATCTTTATTCCAAGAACAGAGTAACGGTCACGCCACACACAAGGGCGCATAAATACCCAGTCCAACAACCAGGACGAAACTGTCCGGAAAAACGGAATCCACAATAATCCACACACCATGAACAGAAAAACAAGCCCGCACAAAAGCCGGCGGGCCTACCGGGTTTAAATAGCCCAAAACAAAACCCAAACAAGAAACCGGTGAAACTAATCAGACAAAACTAACTGAAACAGAAAAGGGGATCGGTGGCAGCTAGTAGGCCGAGGACGACGACCGCCGAGCGCCGCCCGAACAGGAAGAGGCACCATCTTTGGCGGGATTCGTGTAGTTTTGGTTGAGTTGTACATTCATTGTGAAATTAACAAAAAATTTAACCATGTCATTCGTCTTAGGTTAAAAGTTGGGTGAAAAAAAGACAAAATTCCCATAAGTTGTTGACTTTTTGCAAATCAAATTCATTTTCCAGGTTGATTCAACATCATCAAATTGAATTTCTTTGGGGGAAATGACATGGAAGCAATGTTGATTCAACCAGTTTTTGCCCAGAGGGATAGGCCTAAATAGCACCATTGATGATATATGATTGATAAAGTATGTTTATATATATATATATATATTGTTCCTGTTCCCAAGAAAGCTAAGGTAACTGAGCTAAATGACTATCGCCCCAAAGCACTCACTTCCGTCATCATGAAGTGCTTTGAGAGACTAGTCAAGGGCCATATCACCTCCACCCTACCTGACACCCTAGACCAACTCCAATTTTCTTACCGCCCCAATAGGTCCACAGATGACGCAATCACACTGCACACTGCACACTGCCCTAACCCATCTGGACAAGAGGCATACCTATGTAAGAATGCTGTTCATCGACTACAGCTCAGCATTTAACACCATAGTACCCTCCAAACTCGTCATTAAGCTCGAGCCACTGGGTCTCGACCCCGCCCTGTGCAACTGGGTCCTGGACTTCCTGACGGGCCGCCCCCAGGTGGTGAGGGTAGGAAACAACATCTCCACCCCGCTGATCCTTAACACTGGGGCCCCACAAGGGTGCGTTCTGAGCCCTCTCCTGTACTCCCTGTTCACCCACGACTGCGTGGCCACGCACGCCTCCAACTCAATCATCAAGTTTGCAGACAACACTACAGTGGTAGGCTTGATTACCAACAACGACGAGACGGCCTACAGGGAGGAGGTGAGGGCCCTCGGAGTGTGGTGTCAGGAAAATAACCTCATACTTAATGTCAACAAAACAAAGGAGATGATCGTGGACTTCAGGAAACCGCAGAGGGAGCAGCCCCCTATCTACATCGATGGGACAGTAGTGGAGAAGGTGGAAAGTTTTAAGTTCCTCAGTGTACACATCACGGACAAACTGAAATGGTCCACCCACACAGACAGCGTGGTGAAGAAGGCGCAGCAGTGCCTCTTCAACCTAAGGAGGCTGAAGAAATTCCAAAAACACTCGCTAACTTTTAAAGATGCACAATCGAGAGCATCCTGTCGGGGGTCTGCACAACGCATCACCGGGGGCAATCTACCTGCCCTCCAGGACACCTACACTACCCGATGTCACAGGAAGGCCAAAAAGATCATCAAGGACAAAAACCACCCGAGCCACTGCCTGTTCACCCCGCTATCATCCAGAAGGCGAGGTCAGTAAATGTGCATGGGACCGAGAGATTGAAAAACAGCTTCTATCTCAAGGCCATCAGAATGTTAAACAGCCATCGCTAACTTTGAGTGGCTGCTGCCAACATACTGACTCATCTCTAGCCACTTTAATAATTAAAAATGGCATGTAATAAATGTATCACTAGCCACTTTAAACAATACCACTTTATATAATGTTTACATACCCCACATTACTCACCTCATATGTATATACTGTACTCTATACCATCTACTGCATCTTGCCTATGCCGTTCGGCCATTGCTCATCCATATATTTTTATGTACATATTCTTATTCATTCCTTCACACTTGTGTGTATAAGGTAGTTGTTGTGAAATTGTTAGATTACTTGTTAGATATTACTGCACGGTCGGAACTAGAAGCACAAGCATTTCGCTACACTTGCATTAACATCTGCTAATCATGTGTATGTGACAAATACAATTTGATTTGATTTATTTCATTTACTTGGTTGAACCTACACTTTGGAATGGCTTTGATAGCAAGATTTTGAGATTTCTCAACAATTGCTCTCACAATAGCACATGGTAGAAGTCAGTAACACATATCAAAGCTAAGTAGGTCTGGGCTTGGTTAAAACACTGAAAGGATAGCTGTAGATAGATCAACTCTCCAGTAGGAGGTGCTGCCTTAGCCTATTATATTCTTATGGTGGATATTACTTTGAAGATCGACGTTGTTTCAAAGGTACGTCTAGGTTTGTCTGTGTTGAAAATTGGTTACCTTGATGTCCCGTGGTTGAACTTTTACCCTCAAAACAGCAGTTGCAAACTTTGTTCAAAGCCAATGTATTTTCCACATTGATTCCACGTCAACAATACATTGACAAATTACGTTGAAACAACCAGTTTGTGCGCAGTGGGACGTCTTGTTCTGTCATATGGGACTTTTCAAGTGTAGCCTAGTACAGATACAAGTTCCACTCTTGTGAGATCTGGATGAAAAAGACAAGACAGTAATGTGCACAGTGCCATTTTTAATATTACATCAAAACTTTTTTCCCTTCTTTATTTTCTGGAAAAAAACGTGTCTCTGTAGCAAGAGGATACATCAGCTTATCGGAGTAGCTGATTAATACTGATTAAAAATAGCTCTTGATTGTCTTCACACCCAGAGTTAATACTTGGTGGAAACAAGTTTGGCAGCCATGACAGCTGTGAATTACTTTGATTGCGATTCCATCAACTCTTAGGGCAACATGTATCCATTGCTTTTGTCAAAATTGCTCACGTTTAGTACATTTGGTTGGGAATCATTGATGGACAGCAATATTCAAACTTTGTCTCAGATTTTCAATCAAAGTTAAGTCAGGACTGAGACTAGACCGCTCAGGAGCAATCTTGGACAGCCATTCTGGCGTGTCTCTGGCATTAATGACATTGTGTAATTATCCCACTGAACAATTCGTTTTCAAAAGACTGAGGGGGTTTTTCCTCTAACGTTTTACATGGGCTTGGCTCCTTTCATATTTCTTTTGATCCTGACAAACTCCCCAGTGCCTGTTGGAGACAAGCATACCCATGACATGATGCTGCCACCATAATACTTGAAAATACAGATGGTTTACCTCTGTGTTGTGTAATATTGGATTTGACCCAAGCCTGTAGTTTTTAATCTAGGCCAAAATTAATTTATTTGCCATGTTGTCCTTCAGTATTACTTAACAGCCTTATTGCAAACAGAATAGATGATTGAGCTGTTTTTTTTTTACACAGGCTTCCTTCTTTTCACTTTGTGATACTGGCCAGTAATGTGGAGTGAATGCAATGCTCTTGATCCTCTGTTTTTTCAAGTAATGTGGTGGCAGCATCATGTTATGGGTATACTGATCACCAGCAGGGACTGGGGAGTTTCTCAGGATCAAAATAAATATTAAAAAGGTGGAAAGCCCAGATACAATTTTTGCAGAAACCCTGCCTTAGTCTTCTGAATATTACATATCTAATGCCAAAGACACACCAGAATGTTTTTCTAGTAGGTGCTGAGTGCTCCTGAATGGTGCAGTCTCCTGACTTGAAAATCAGACACAAGGTTTGAATATTGCTGTCCATCAATTACTCCCAACTAAATATACTGAGCTTGACTATTTCTTTTCTGGTACTTTTGACCCATTTTTCTTCCTAAGTTCATGATATCCAATTGGTAGTTACAATCTTGTCCCATTGCTGCAACTCCTGTACGGACTCGGGAAAGGCTGCTTCTTGACACACCATTCAGCTGGTGACCGAAGTCAGCGTGCATGTGCCCAGCCACCACAAGGAGTTGCTAGGGCACAATGGGACAAGGACATCCCAGCCGGCCAAATCCTCACCTAACCCGGACAACGCTGGGCCAGCCTGCCAAATCCTCACCTAACCCGGACAACGCTGGGCCAGCCTGCCAAATCCTCACCTAACCCGGACAACGCTGGGCCAGCAGGCCAAATCCTCACCTAACCCGGACAACGCTGGGCCAGCCGGCCAAGCCCTCACCTAACCCGGACAACGCTGGGCCAGCCGGCCAAATCCTCACCTAACCCGGACAACGCTGGGCCAGCCGGCCAAGCCCTCACCTAAGCCGTGCGCCGCCTCATGGGTCTCCCAGGCGTGGCCGGCTGCAAAACAGTCCGGGATCGAACCTTGATCTGTAGTGACGCCTCTAGCCCTAGTGCCTTAGACCGCTGTGCCACTCAGGAGGCCCTGAGCTTGACCAATTTTGACAGAAACAATGGGTATATGTTGCCCTAAGAACTGTGCAAAGTTGGTAGAATCTTATTCAAAATGATTCACAGCCGTAATGGCTGCCGAAGGTGCTTCCACCAAATATTAACTCTGGGATGTGAAGACATACCCAAACAAGAGATCTTTGTTCTTTATTCATTTGAAAATGTTCTATCATTTTTCTTTCACCTTGAAAATGTGGAGTAGGTTGTGTACACTGGTAAGAACAAAAATCTAATTTATTCTGTTGTTAGATTTCATTTCAAGGCAGGAAAATGTAAAGACTGTGCAAGGGGTGTGTTGACTTTTGCTAGGCAGAGTAAGACAATAAGACCATATGTCAGAGTAAGACTAAGCATATTAGTAGTTAGGATATTATTCTGTACATGTCCCATACCCCTCATTGAGTCCATGGGACACTTCCTCACAGTCACATTACATTATCTATGCTCAGTGGTGGAAACAGTACCTAATTGTTATACTGGAGTAAAAGTAAAGAAACATGAATAGAAAATGACTTAAGTAAAAGTGAAAGTCACCCAGTAAAATACTACCAAAAAAAAAACCTTAAGTAAAAATACTTTAAATTAATAACATAAGTACTTTACGTCACTGTCTATGTATGCTAAAGCTGCGGTGACAACTAACTGCCGATTCTTCAAAAAAGAATCCAACCGATACTCTAGCGTCCCCCTCCAACTTTTCCTCTCCAGGAGCACCCCAACGTCCTGGTGCACCAAGTCAGTCCTATAGCTCAGCACTCCCCTATGTGCCACCCCTCTCCCTGCTGAATGCGCCCTATAAGCGACAGATGTTACTAGGGCAACAGTTGGTATTGAGAGGGACAGGCTTAAGGGGCCATCTGTCCAGGGTCAAGGTTTGAAAAGATGAGGCAGAAACAAATGGTGGAGGTGGCACGTTCAGGAAAACCCAACGGCAAGTATTTGGGAGGATAAAAATCAGGAAACATTGTTATTCTGTGGGTTGTTCAATGCGTGCCTTCTTTCAGTCATGATTGCCCCTGGGGAGTTAGGGTCCAGAAATTGTCTCAGAGGCTTCGTTAACACAAGCAGCCCAATCGGATCTTTTTTCTACTGACTGGTCTGTGGACCAATCACACCAGATCTTTTCACAGATCTTTTTTCAGAGCTGATCTGATTGGTCAAAATACCAATTAGTGAACTGAAAGATCAGAATTGGGCTGCCTTTGTAAATGCAGCCAGAGTAGCGGTGCTGATCTAGGATCAGGTCCACCATGTCCATACAATCTTATTAATTATGATGTAAAAAGCTAAACCTATCCTAAAATCAGCAGACCTACTCTAAGTTGCTTTGTAAATATGGGCTGGAGAACTTGGTACATATCTGTGACATAATATTGGAAAACAGGGCTACTCCAGTGTGAAGGCACCACCTTGTGGTAAGAGGCAGTACTGCATAACATTTGAGAAAATACTCCAATTACTTAATTAAAAGGTATAAAATAGAAAAACTTTATTAATTCACACCAAAATATTTACAGATAAGAAAAAAAAACACACTCCTTAATGTCAACTACATTATAGGTGCAGAATCAAACAGCCTTCTCATGTAATCAACTGTTTTCACCACCTCATCTCCATAAATGGCAATCTTCAGATACAAAGTCTTCCTCTGCAACAGTAGAAATGGCATGCGATTGACACGGGTGAACTACAAGTAACACACAGCTTAGGCCTCCATAAGTTAACGGAAATTGGCCCCAACCCTACAGCAAGTATCAAATAGCTTTGTGAACTTAAAGAAAATATATAAAAGCACAACTTTCAGTCAAGGCATGAGTGTACACACAGCAGGAAAACACAGGGGCATTGTGCAACGCGTGTCTATCAAGTATTTGCCTTGAATGAGAAGATGTAGGCGTATATGATGTGTATGACATGGGCATTGTGCAACGCGTGTGACGCTGCAATGTATATGACGTTTATTCTTTACGGTGTGTCTCAGACAATTTTTCCCATTTGGGGACAATACAGTTTCTTATATAGGAAAATGTAAAAAAATATATAGGGTAGGGTTGGTGACTTGCAATGTAGATGTGCAGTCTCTCCTGCTCCAGGTGACTCAGCCACAGTCAGCTCCCCAACCTCTTTCCTTAGGGCCAGGAAGCCACAGTTAGAAGAGCGTTTGATATGCTCGGACCTAATGACACCTGAGAGCGGAGAGAGAAGACAGAGACATGTAGGTCATTAAAGACTCAACTATTATCGCAGCGACAACTCTAATGCACATTTCAAAAGGTGTAGAGTTTCAACTGAACAACAATGGTATTGAATCCAATGTGAATGACGAGGAGGATTTGATGGTGACTCGTACAGTTAGGGCACACAGCAGTAATAACTCCGGGCTCTGGTTCTTCGCGGAAGTGTAAGGACCATACTTACCCTGGGTTGTCCTCAGGCTCCCAGCACTCCAGCTCTCTGAGACAGAAGAAGCAGCAGGCCACATCAGGCTCGTTCTCACTTGGGCCGTGGCCAAACCCTGCCATCTGCGAATAGACTCACTGTCAAGCGACAAAATAGATCTACCATAGGCCTGTGGGTTGGTGCCCATCAGCTGTGGTATCAGTAACGGGTAGTAGGCAGAAACTAGAGCCCAGAGTTTTTCCTGGTCCGGGAAAACTCCTGGCCCTGGAGATAGCCTGTATGAACAACAACATAATCCACAGACCTTTGGTACATTAGGAGAGGAGCTGGAGCTTAAAAGCCCTAAAAAGGCTGAAAGCCTCTGAGTCCATAAAAGAACTTTGCTTTATCTTTATGTATTTTCCATTAAATGTTTGCTCAGCCCACATGCTCACACGCTCAATATATCTAATATAACTATGTATTCATACTATCACTCTCCCATCGCATGGAATGTCCACCGCCCTCATGTCTGCTCAAATGTTTTCTCTGGTTCTTCAGTGATAGACGGAACAGACAAAGTTAACTTTGATTCTTTACAAGTAAAGACCAAAAAACATCCAACCTATTACATGGAATGTCCATGGGCTCCATGATGAAAAAAACAAGTATATGGCTCTTGAACACTTAAAAAGATTGTCAGCTGATGTGGTTTTCCTCCAAGTTACACTTATTTAAAGGAGAAAGCTGTGTTGGAGAGGCCTATGCTGCCACCTACCTTAGCAACAGCAGAGGTGTTCTGATAAATCCCAGCACACGGACCAAGAAGGCTGTTTTCTAATGTTGAATTGTGCCTTACATGGTGAAAAATACACATTGATTTCATTGTATATCCCACCAGGGGCAAATCTGTTGTTTTTTGTTTCGATAGAATTCAAGCTATATTAGATCAAACTATTATTTTAGCAGGCAACCTAAACAATACATTTGATAAGATTGACAGACGTGGCAATAGAAAAGGCTAATTCAATGAGCCTCAAAAAAGGCTGAAAAACGTAATCTCTACAAATAATTTACAGGACACTTGGAGATAACTACAAGAATTGACTACATTAGCCCCCCTCCATAGTGATATCGGATAATTCTCGGGTATCATGACTAATTATACTAACAGAAAATACACATAGTGACAGAATATGTAGAATGAACAGAGTGCATCTTCAAGACCCAAAATGTATTAAATACATACATGACATAATTAAAACCTTTGCCATTACAAATGTAGACATAGAGAGAGAAAAGCCCAACCCCAATATAACTTGGGAACCTTTTAAGGCGGTGCATTAAGGGAATGATAAACTGATATTGAGCAAAAGTTAAATTTGAGTTAGAAATGAAAATAAAAATAAATCACTATGCAAGATAATACAATTTCTGAACTCAAGCAGGGATATGATCTTTTACTTTTGAAGAGAGCCAACAAATACAGGTCAAAATCAAATAAAACCGATTACTTAACGATTAATATACCTGGTGAACATCTCGCAGCCCTCGCCAAACAAATACACGCCAAACCAATTATAATTTTAAAAGACAAAGATACAAATGCATTAATTAGAAACGTGATTAATGACAATTTTAAAATATTCTATGAACATGATCAACAGACAAAAAATAATCACTAAAAACAGAGATCACCCCAAAATAAATATTAGATGCTGTTAAAACAGTATTTACATAAATGACCACACACACGTCACTCAATTCAGTGCTTCCTAGTTCCATGTATCAAACAGTTATTTCAGTTATATTAAAACAAGGAAAATATTAATACATTGTGACAATAAAATAATAACAAAGCTCATAAGCAATATAATGGCAAAAGTCTTACCAGACTTGATATATCAAACAGGCTTTATTAAAAATAGACACTCAAACAAATAAAATCTTCTCCTTTCCCCCTTCTGATGACCAGGTGGCGAATCGCATCTCTGCATGTCTGGCAGACATATCAGTGTGGATGACGGATCACCACCTCAAGCTGAACCTCGGCAAGACGGAGCTGCTCTTCCTCCCGGGGAAGGACTGCCGTTCCATGATCTCGCCATCACGGTTGACAACTCCATTGTGTCCTCCTCCCAGAGCGCTAAGAACCTTGGCGTGATCCTGGACAACACCCTGTCATTCTCAACTAACATCAAGGCGGTGGCCCGTTCTTGTAGGTTCATGCTCTACAACATCCGCAGAGTACGACCCTGCCTCACACAGGAAGCAGCGCAGGTCCTAATCCAGGCACTTGTCATCTCCCGTCTGGATTACTGCAACTCGCTGTTGGCTGGGCTCCCTGCCTGTGCCATTAAACCCCTACAACTCATCCAGAACGCCGCAGCCCGTCTGGTGTTCAACCTTCCCAAGTTCTCTCACGTCACCCCGCTCCTCCGCTCTCTCCACTGGCTTCCAGTTGAAGCTCGCATTTCCCTATTTAACCCTCTGGTTCCCATTATGTTTTGTGCGTGATTGTTTCTTGTTTCGTGTTAGTCTTCTGTGTTATGGTGTGTTTTCCCTGCGTGGTATTTATGGCTGTTTATTTTTCAGAGTAAAGTACGTTATTTCACTCAGTTCTGTGTCCTGCGCCTGACTCCGTCCACACCTCTGCACACTGACACTTGACACCTTTCCTGTTTGCGCTGGCAATTGAACCTCTTACAGAAACAATTAGACAGGACCCAAACGTAACACGTATCAGTATTGGTAAAAAATAATATAAACAAAAACTTCTTTGCAGAAGAATATAACTGACCAATATTGAAAACTCAATGCCCCCCTTGCTAAAAATATTTTCAGTATACTATAAAACATCTCAGGATATAACATTTACATGGATTTTGTTTTTAATAATGGCAATAGGAAAAGGAAAAAGAATAACTCGGCATCTAAAGCTATCCTTTAAGTGCACAACAAAAAATATAAAATACTTAGAATGCCTAAAAGGCTAGGGGTCCCGCTAGCGGGACAACCTCCGGTGAAACTGGAGGGTGCGCAACTCAAATAAATAATCATAACAATTATGGATATTAAACATTTAGGTACATACAAGTGTCTTATATCGGTTAAAAGCTTAAATTCTTGATCTAACTGCACTGTCTGATTTACAATAGGCTTTACAGCGAAAGCATACCATGTGATTGTTTGAAGACATCGCCCCACATCAAATATTTTTCCAGCAGCCGGCCGCGACCGGGAGGTCCGTGGGGCTACGCACAATTGGCCTAGCGTAGTCCGGGTTAAGAAGGGTTTTGGCCGGTAGGGATATCCTTGTCTCATCGTGCACCAGCGACTCCTGTGGCGGGCCGGGCGAAGTGCACACTAACCAAGGTTGCCAGGTGCACGGTGTTTCCTCCGACACATTGGTGCGGCTGGCTTCCGGGTTGGATGCGTTAAGAAGCAGTGCGGCTTGGTTGGGTTGTGTTTCGGAGGACGCATGGCTTTCAACCTTCGTCTCTCTCTCTCTCTCTCTCTCTCTCTATATATACATATATATATATATATATATTCCCCCCCCCCCCCACTGGCACAGGTTTAATAAATTCACAAATAGCAATTAAATATTCATTTACTTTTTGAAAATGTTCCTCTGATTTGTCATCCAAAGGGTCCCAGCTACAATATGTAGTGTTGTTTTGTTAGATAAAATCATTGTTTATATCCCAAAAAGTCAGTTTAGTTGGCGCCATCGATTTGAGTAATCCACTCTTAATCCACTCGTTCAACATGCAGAGAAAGGAATCCAAAAAGCTACCTCTAAACTTTGTTAAAACAAGTCAAAATACATTTCTATTACATTATCAGATATCCTAAAATGTAATTAAACGATAATATTTCATATGGAAAGTAGTATGTTCTATAGGAAAGCAATATTAGCAGGTGCGCGTCCTCTTCGTCGCGCGCGCATACACTGATTTCCAAGTCTGAGTTCCTGTACTAAAATAATTTATTCTTCCTCGTTTTGGGAGAAACAAGCCAGAAACCTTGCACAAAGACTACTGACACCCAGTGGAAGCCATAGGAATTGCTGGGAGCTAGATTACATTTTTTTCCTATACGTTCCATTGAAAGAGCATGGGCTTTTAAAAAAAGAATTCCGGTTGTTTTTTTTACTTTGGATTTTCTCCTACCATATCTATTGTGTTATAGTCTCCTTCATTGTTTTAACATTTCTGCAAACATAAGAGTGTTTTCTTTCCAATGTTACCAATTATATGCATATCCTGGCTTCAGGGCCTGAGCAACAGGCAGTTTACTTTGGGCACGTCAGTCAGGTGGAAATGGAGAAAAATACCCTAGCCTGAAGAAGTTTTAGCTTGGGTCAAACATTTCGGGTAGCCGTCCACAAGCTTCCCACAATAAATTGGGAGAATTTTGGCCCATTCTTCCTGACAGAACTGGTGTAACTGAGTCAAATTTGTAGGCCTCCTTGCTCGCACACGCTTCTTCAGTTCTGCCCACACATTTTCTATAGGATTGAGGTCAGGGCTTTGTGATGGACATTCCAATACCTTGACTTTGTTGTCCTTAAGCCATTTTGCCACAACTTTGGATGTATGCTTGTCCATTTGGAAGACCCATTTGTGACCAAGCATTAACTTGTCTGATGTCTTGAGATGTTGCTTCGATATATCCACATAATTTTCCATCCTCATGGTTTCATCTATTTTGTAAAGCGCACCAATTCCTCCTGCAGCAAAGCACCCCACAACATGATGCTGCCACCCCCGTGCTTCACGGTTGGGATGGTGTTCTTCGGCTTGCAAGCCTCCCCCTTTTTCCTCCAAACATAACGATGGTCATTATGGCCAAATAGTTATATTTTTGTTTCATTGGACCAGAGGACATTACCCCAAAAGTACAATCTTTGTCCCAATGTGCAGCTGCAAACCGTAGTCTGGCTTTTTTTAATGGCAGTTTTGGAAAAGTGACTTTCAGGTTATGTCGATATAGGACTTGTTTTACTGTGGATATAGATACTTTGTACCTGTTTCCTCCAGCATCTTCACAAGGTCCTTTGCTGTTGTTCTGGGATTGATTTGCACTTTTCGCACCAATGTACGTTCATCTCTTGAAGACAGAACGCGTCTGCTTCCTGAGCGGTATCACGGCTGCGTGGTCCCATTGCGTACTATTGTTTGTACAGATGAACGTGGTACTTTCAGGCGTTTGGAAATTGCTCCCAAGGATGGACCAGACTTGTGGAGTCCTACCATTTTTTTCTGAGGTCTTGGCTGATTTATTTGGATTTTCCCATGATGTCCAGCAAAGAGGCACTGAGTTTGAAGGTAGGCCTTGAAATACATCCACAGCTACACCTCCAATTGGCTGAAATGATGTCAATTAGCCTATCAGAAGCTTCTAAAGCCATGTCGCAATTTCTGGAATTTTCCAAGCTGTTTAAAGGCACAGTCAACTTAATGTATGTAAACTTCTGACCCACTGGAATTGTGAAACAGTGAATTATAAGCGAAATAATCTGTCTGTAAACAATTGTTGGAAAAATGACTTGTGTCATCCACAAAGTAGATGTCCTCACCGACTTGCAAAAACTATAGTTTCACAAGAAATTTGTGAAAAACTAGTTTTAATGACTCCAACCTAAGTAAACCTCCAACTTAAACTGTACTTCCATGACAAAATTATAAAGCAATTTTGGACTTACCAATGTAGATATTTTCAAATACATGCAACTTAAAAGTTTCATAACACAAAATGTCCATTAAAATCTTCTGGACATCATAGCAATCTTCAGGGAATCCTATATAAGTCAGAAAATGATATATGATAGGTAAGATATACAAAACCTTGCAGAGAGCCTATCCTACTGACAATCTCTCAGAAACAAATATAAACTGATGTGGAACCAAGACTGATTGGCACAAGATGGAGAGAATGTTGGAATATAAATAACGAAATTACAGTTAACGAACGTTTAAGCTTAATCCAGTATAAACTAATGTACAGAAGACGACGACATTGCTGATGTTTTGAATGACTTCTTTGCTGAGGCATGGACAAGCACCACACCTCTTGTCATCTTCCCCCTGCCCATACCTATAAGGCAGGTTGAGCTGTGCAGCATTGGCCAGATAAAGCAAGCTCTGACCAGACTCAGCCCACGTAGAACGTGTGGGCCTGATGGCATTCCAGCCTGGCTACTAAAATAGCATTCAGAAGATCTAGCCCCTGTCATCAAACACATTGTTAAGAATCTTCTGCTGCATGGACGATTGTCAATGTGTGTCCCATACCTAAAGTGTCAAACCCACGTACAACGAGTGACTGGAGGCCCATCTCTATAACTTCATGTCTCGGAAAAATCCAGGAGAGCTTCATCATGAAAAAAACTAATGCTGACAGTTCTGTCTGTGCATGAATCAGTATGCCTACCTCCCAAAGTCCAGCACTGCTACTGTCAGCCACACACTCCTGGCTGACAGCTGCAGACTCCAGAGAACCAACAATGGCGAGGGTGTTGCTGATGTCCAAAGTGTTTGATCAAGTAGATGACTCAAAGCTCCCAACATCCTCTGTCTGACATTGAGCTGTGTCCAAGGTTACTAGCTTGGCTCCACAGCTAAGAAGGCAGTGGGTGATGGCAAATGGCACGTTTTAGCCCTTGGTCAGAGGTCACCTCTGGTATGCCACACAGGGGCATGGTCTCACCATATGTTTCTCCTTCACATGTCCACCCGAAAAGTTGTCTTCAGGGACACTCTGGACACTGGGTATGAAGACGATGTAGGGCTGTCCCGAGCCAGCATCCTGGTGGACACTTCCATGGGCTTGGATGTAAAGAACCCGGAAGAGTGGGCCACATCAGCAGTCAGTAAGGAAGGCTTCAAAACGCCTGCACATTTTGACTGTTCTTGCCAGAAATGGTCTACCCACTGAAGATCTGGTCAGAGTTTACACTACATTGGTCAGGCCTTGTCTGGAATACGGTGGAGTGCTGTTAGTTGAATGCAACAAAAAGCAGCAGGCCCAACGAGACAGGATGCAGAGGAGGGCCTTGAGGATCATCTCCAGAGATGGAGCAGTCCAACCACAGCTCCCGTAACTGCAGAGCAGGCGAGAGCAGGCTGCAATGCACCTGGTGAAGGACATGCACACTCTTAACCACGCACTGAATGACCTGCTCCCTCCAAAAAGAGGTAACTGCACCACCAGGCTCCTGGGAAACAGTCACAAATCGTGCTATATAACTGCCCATACGAACCACCCGAGAAATTGTACATCTTACATCACATTTTAACATTTCAATTTTCATCATGAAAAATGTACTGTAATGTTTCAAGAGTTATTTATGTCACGTATTATGTGTTATGTATTTTATATCAGTGTTAATGCAATTCTTAGTAATGTAAATTCTGCATTTCTTCAGTTTTATCTGTGAGCAAGAGTAAATAAACTCAAACTCAGAATTTATCATACAATAAAGAAAATCCACAGCTGCAGAGTCATGTCTTAAGTGTAAAACTAACAATGACTCAAAAATCCATGCTTTCTGGGAATGCTATAAAGTCCCAAAGTTATGGGCGGAGTTAGAAAGTTGGCTGTCAGGAGTATCACAATGTACATTTACTTTGAACCCTTCTGTCCGCATATTTCATGGAATATGGGTTGGATGATACTTTTCTTGTCAATCATCTTGAAAAAACATGAATATTTAACTAGAAATAAACTAATCCTCCACCGTTAACACAATGAAAAGGCCAAATGCTTTGTTATCTAAGTGAGTGGGCGATGGAGAGAAACCAAATGGTGTAGTTTGAGGCCATGTTGGCGGAGAGTGATATGGGTGCTGGAGATGGGGTTGGGAGCAGGTAGGTCTGGGCTGGGTGATGTCGTTGATGTTTGTGTGCGTTTGTTTGTATGCTGTTGTTGGTATGTGTATGTCTTGAATTGTAAAAAAATAAAAAAAAATAAAAAAAGATTGGGAACCAAAGTGAGTTTTTTTGGCTGTTTGAGGGTTAACTGTAGGTAAACGTAACAGGAAATGTGCACAATATAAAATGAACTAATAAACTACCTCTACGTGGTGTGGTCAAGGTTAAACTACCTCTACGTGGTGTGGTCAAGGTTAAGTGTGCGTAGGTAATATTGCAACTGGTACAGTATGTGGTACTGTATGCTGTTTGAGGGTTAAGTAACATGGTAACATAGCAGGGGCCACAGTATGTTGTGTGGCTGTATGAACCTACAATTTGTGGTGTGTTGGTACTTCCAGGGAGCCATCACCACACCGTTTATCACCAGAAGCAGAGGGAGGGGTAGGTCAGAGGAGGGTCGAAGAAACCTCACCAGACACCCGACAAAACGAAACCAAATCTAGCACCTGCTTAGCAGTAAATCATAACATACTGTCACAGTGGACACATATATTCATACACAGACCAGCTGGGAAAGGTCTGTCTCAAATGTAATAGTAGTGTTTATGAAATAGTGTTAACTTGTAACGAATTCAATAAAATAGTATAATGTCCAACTCCTATGGAGGACGAGTACACGCCCATGTCTATTATAGCAAATATAGGGTCATCCTTGGGTGTGTCCTAATAATATCTCATTACTGAAGTGTGCACTTGTTCACTACTTTCCACAACTGTAAAAACATTGGATTGGTGGAGGGATGGGCTTGGCATGGGCTAGATTTCTTATACCGGTAATTTCCTTTCAAATCAGTAAAGGGAAGTGAACAAGTGCACACTTTAGGAGGGAGAAGAGATTATTGCGTTCCCTTTCAGTCAGTCAACTTCTGTACAACATACTATAATTATACTGTGGGGAGTCGCACTCTTGCGACTTCAGTTGAAGGATCTACAATTATGCCTGACAAGGCAAATTAAATCCGTTCCTCACCCTGCCTTCCACATTCCCTCGGATTCATTCCACTCTTCACCTCGCTAAAACAAACAACTGAACAACTAGACTGTCTTACATTGCACCAACTAAACCGTCCCATAGTGGACATGGTGTCCTGAATGTTGTACTTGTTCTCATACGTTTTCTAATCGCAATCAATGGGTTATTCTTCAATTTGCTGGTGCAATGAATAAGATGGTTAAGAAAATGACCCGAGACGGCGAAGGCTAAGCTGGGTTCGGGGTCGAGATCATGCCCCCAGTCATGCAGTCATAGCATTTATCTGAAAGATACTCACGATCTACGTGTAGTTTGTCTCTGATTGGAGCACGCTCAGCCAAACCTCGCCCGAACCAGTCCTTGTGTGCATTGCCACGTACTACATACAAAATCCCTGTAAGATGTGTAGGTTTCTTGAGGAAGCTTGGAATTACTGATGGCGACTGGTGGCTGCCTGGGCGTGGGGTATGTGGTGGCTGCCTGGGCGTGGGGTATGTGGTGGCTGCCTGGGAGGGTGGTATGTGGTGGCTGCCTGGGCGGGTGGTATATGGTGGCTGCCTGGGCGGGTGGTATGTGGTGGCTGCCTGGGCGGGTGGTATGTGGTGGCTGCCTGGGCGGGTGGTATATGGTGGCTGCCTGGGCTGGTGGTATGTGGTGGCTGCCTGGGCGGGTGGTATGTGGTGGCTGCCTGGGCGGGTGGTATATGGTGGCTGCCTGGGCGGGTGGTATGTGGTGGCTGCCTGGGCGGGTGGTATGTGGTGGCTGCCTGGGCGGGTGGTATATGGTGGCTGCCTGGGCGGGTGGTATATGGTGGCTGCCTGGGCGGGTGGTATATGGTGGCTGCCTGGGGGTGGTAGTGGTGGCTGCCTGGGCGGGGTGGCTGCCTGGGCGGGTGGTATATGGTGGCTGCCTGGGCGAGTGGTATATGGTGGCTGCCTGGGTGTGGGGTATGTGGTGGCTGCCTGGGTGTGGGGTATGTGGTGGCTGCCTGGGCGTGGGGTATGTGGTGGCTGCCTGGGCGGGTGGTATATGGTGGCTGCCTGGGCGGGTGGTATATGGTGGCTGCCTGGGCGGGTGGTATATGGTGGCTGCCTGGGCGAGTGGTATATGGTGGCTGCCTGGGTGTGGGGTATGTGGTGGCTGCCTGGGTGTGGGGTATGTGGTGGCTGCCTGGGCGTGGGGTATGTGGTGGCTGCCTGGGCGTGGGGTATGTGGTGGCTGCCTGGACGTGGGGTATGTGGTGGCTGCCTGGGCCTGGGGTATGTGGTGGCTGCCTGGACGTGGGGTATGTGGTGGCTGCCTGGACGTGGGGTATGTGGTGGCTGCCTGGAAGTGTGGTATGTGGTGGCTGCCTGGGCGTGGGGTATGTGGTGGCTGCCTGGGCGGATGGTATGTGGTGGCTGCCTGGGCGGGTGGTATATGGTGGCTGCCTGGGCGGGTGGTATATGGTGGCTGCCTGGGCGAGTGGTATATGGTGGCTGCCTGGGTGTGGGGTATGTGGTGGCTGCCTGGGTGTGGGGTATGTGGTGGCTGCCTGGGCGTGGGGTATGTGGTGGCTGCCTGGGCGTGGGGTATGTGGTGGCTGCCTGGACGTGGGGTATGTGGTGGCTGCCTGGGCGTGGGGTATGTGGTGGCTGCCTGGACGTGGGGTATGTGGTGGCTGCCTGGACGTGGGGTATGTGGTGGCTGCCTGGACGTGGGGTATGTGGTAGCTCCTGTGCGTTCTGTCACCGGTTACAGAGGCTACTCGAAAAGAGAGGGTGGCCAGGTTCGGTGGGCACGCTCCGCCACCTGTGTCTACCATTGGTCAAGCACCGCTTGCCTCTCTTCCAAGACTTGTTGATGAAGTGATCTGGTCCTACGTGGACTTTGGAGTCCAGGCTAGCTAAACTAGCATTCCCCTGGCCTTATGGCAACCCCATTCCTATTTTCAGTTCCTGGAGTTGGAGGGAGTGAAGGAAACTGGGTTTGCGTGCCCCTGCGATGAAGAAGCAGTCCCCCGAGCACTTGGCTGGGGTAACCCTTGGAATGCGGGGCCTTGGCACAGATCTGAGTGACTAGTGCACCCCTCAGCAAAAAAATAACTGTGACGACAGTGTCCCAACGTTTGGTAAACGGGGTACTACATCAGCCATTGCCAGAGCCCCCTGTGCCCGTCAAGGGTCCAGGCTTCATTGCTGATTCCTGCCTGTAGCTCACCAGTCCCTATAAGATATCTAGTGATACTGGTTATGGGCTCTATAGGAAATTAGTTGTGGTAGCAGAGTCAAGGGAATAAGCAGGGTTGGACATGACCATGTCATTAGTCAACATGCAGTTCGTATGAGCCCCAAAATGAGCTGTCTGTCTCCAGTTCAATACTTTAGTTCCTGGGAATTAGATTCAATTATGCACCTGCCCCTGTCTGTTACAATGTATAGAAAGCTGTCTGTCCCATTCCCAGATAGGGTACAAGGCGCTTTGTCTTCAGTACCTATGACTGGTTGGTAGGATAATATTTCCCCCCTGGGTCTATTTTTAATGTGTGCGGTCCAGTGACTAAACTACGTGAAGCTCGTTGTGACAACAATACCTCGAAGTGGCATGGCCACGGCCAATCGGGGTACGTCACTGATCGCCAGAGCCCGTGTACCCAGAGTGGGGCGGGCTTTAGGCAAACCTTGGCACCTAAACACCATTTTTTTCAACTGAGTTCCACTGTGTTCACGGGTGTTAAAAGTGGTGTCACCCGCGTGGCGGTGCGATTCCTGAAAGGTGTACGTGGTCTCAGACCTGTCTCTAAACCTATTGCGCCCACATGGGACTTGGCGCTGGTTTCGGAGGCATTGTGTGTGGCCCCTTTTGAGCCTCTGGAAAGGTAGATCTGAAGATCCTATCCAACAAAACCTCCCTGCTCATGGCTTTGGCCTTGGCTAAAGGTGTTGGGGACCTCCACGCGTTATCTGTACACCCTTCTCGTCCATATGCGGCCTTCGCCCCGAAAGTCATTGCTGTGTCTTATAAGTTCTTAACTTTGAGCTATTTCCGTTTTCTCCTCCTTCACTTCTGAAGCGCAACAGAGGTTAAATGCCCTATGTCTGGTGTGAGCTTTACACACGTACATTGAACGCACCTGAACATTCGGTTATGTGACCAATTTTTTGTCTGTTTTGCTAATCCACTTCACAACAGGGTGCTCTCTAAGCAGTGTCTCTCCCACTGGATTGTGGAGGCTATCTCCCTGGCATATAGCAAGAAGGGGCAAGGGTTACCTAGCAGTGAATGTTCCCACTCCACCAGGGGTGTGGCAGCGGCATCGGCCGTTGTAGGGATAGGCGTCCCACTAGCGGGACACCAGTCGACAACATACGGTTAAAATTGGAGGGCTCGCAAAAATAAATAATCGTAATATTAAACACTCATGAACATACAAGTATCTTATATAATTTAAAAGCTTACATTCTTGTTAATCTAACTGCATTGTCCGATTTACAATAGGCTTTACAGCGAAAGCAAACCATGCGATTGTCTGAGGACGGCATCCCACATATTATTTTTCAACCAGCACAGGCTTCACAAAATCACAAATAGCGATGAAATTAATCACTTACTTTTGAAGATCTTCCTCTGTTTGCAATCCCAAGTGTCCCAGCTACAACATGAATGGTTGTTTGTTAGATAAAATCCCTCTTTATATCCCAAAAAGTCAGTTTAGTTGGTGCCATCGATTTCAGTAATCCACTTGTTCAACATGCAGACAAAGGAGTCCAAAAAGCTACCGCTAAACTTCATCCAAACAAGTCAAACATTTCTATTTAATCTTCAGGTACCCTAAAATGTAAATAAACTATAATATTTCATACGGAAAGTAGTATGTTTAATAGGAAAGTAAAATTGGTAATCGCGCACCCTCTTCCTCGCGGGCCGAAATACTGATATTGTTCTGGTGCTCTCTTCCCTAAATCTCCAAATTCTTGCTTGTTTTTCAAGAAAGAAGCCTGAAACCTTGAATAAGGACTGTTGACATCTAGTGGAAGCCATAGGAATTGCAATCTGGGAGCCGGAATTACATAGGACCCATAGCTTTCCATTGTAAGAGCCTGGGACTGCAAAAAAAAAAAAAGTCTGGTTGGTTTTTCTTTGGAGTTTCGCCTGCCATATCAATTCTGTTATAGTCTCAGACATGATTTTAACAGCTTTAGAAACTTCAAAGTGTTTTCTATCCAATACTACCAATTATATGCATATCCTTGCTTATGGGCCTGAGTAACAGGCAGTTTATTTTGGGCAAGTCAGTCAGGCGGAAATTCATGAAACTAGACCCTATCCCAGAGAGGTTTTAAAAGTGTTGACTATAGGATATATTTGTGCTGCGGCAAGTTGGCCATCTCCACACACTTTTGTGAGATTTTATCGCTGCTCCCAGCATAGCACACCGTGTGCTTACGGCTGGGACAGGGGAAAGTCCCTAGGCAGCACGCCCTGTCCTCATTATCTAGACTGATGCATCTGGCGGGGTCAGGTCTGGGTGGTCGGCCATGGGCTTGGGGCATGATTATATTTCCCAATAGTATGTTGTTCTCTATGAGTACATCACGGCAATTCAATCCCAAGTGTGTTTAATCTTATTGTAATGTTTTTTTAAATATTTTTTTTTACCTTTATTTTACTAGGCAAGTCAGTTAAGAACAAATTCTTATTTTCAATGACGGCCTAGGAACAGTGGGTTAACTGCCTGTTCAGGGGCAAAACGACAGATTTGTACCTTGTCTGCTCGGGGATTTGAACTTGCAACCTTCCGGTTACTAATCCGAGTGTACAAAACATTAAGGACAACTGCTCTTTCCATGACATAGACTGACCAGGTGAATCCAGGTGAAAGATATGATCCCTTATTAATTTATTAAATCCACTTCAGTCAGTGTAGATTAAGTGGAGGAGAAGAGACAGGTTAAAGAAGGATTTTAAGCCTTGAGACAATTGAGACATGGATTGTGTGTGTGTGGGGGGAAGGTGTTCTTAATGTTTACTGCCCTATAGACACACACCAGGGTAAATTCTGAATTCAGTTTTCCGAATTGCACTTTAATTCCAATTATATTCTTGTATTTGAATTGGCCACACCCCACAGCAAGCATCATTTGAATTGGCTACACCTCACAGCAAGCATAATTTGAATTGGCCACACCCCACAGCAAGCATAATTTGAATTGGCCACACCCCACAGCAAGCATAATTTGAATTGGCCACACCCCACAGCAAGCATCATTTGAATTTAATTTGAATGAAAGGAAGTCAAATTTCATTAAATGAAATTGAAATGGCTTATTTATTCTACACATCACCATAGACTTTTTTTTTGACATCATGTGTCCATTTCCCAAGGTTGAAACATTTCATTTGAAAAATGTATTATCCTTCAACTATTTACATAATTACAGTGGTCTGGAAATATTCTAAGATCATGTTTTTTTATTTGTATAATCATTCATAATAATTCAATAATGTATAATCGTTTAAAAATGAAATAATTCCTAGAATGCATTAGATCAAATCATCAAACACTGCAGAATGGAAGGGAACAATCTAACATCATGACCACAACAAAAATGCTCTTTGACATCTTTGAGTTCTAATCAAACTAATATTTGAAATGGTATGTATATTCTTTGCATTAATAAGTGGCATATCCTTTAGATAAAATATTTGTCAAATGAATGAGACTTTCATGTTTTACGTCTCAGTTGAATTCAAATTAAATTCAAATTCTGCTTCATGTGAGGTGTGGCCATTTCAAATTCAATTCCAATTCATGGTTAAAATGGTATTTTTAACAGAATTGATCCCAACCCTGAAACACACATAACCAGACGGCGTTGGATGGTTGGTGACGAACAGATTCAAATCCTATTCATGACTTCCACATGATCACAGTAGCGAAACCTGACTTTTCAGAAACGACTATTTCAGTGTTCAAAATATACGTAAGTCAGAATCAACATTCAAAACAAGAGCTCAAGAGAAATGTCATAAAATATCGGTTGCCTCGGCCTCCTAGTCAATACACATAAAACGTAACGATATAGGGTTAGGGTTAGATGTCTGAGAAATGGCACTCAGCTTTAACTGTTTGTGGTGTGAACTTTACAAACCTGTTTATTACTGAGAGGTAGGGGACAGTCGTCGCCCTGTACCCCTACAGTAACCCTATCCCCTTACCCTTGGCTCGTGAAATGTGCTTACTGCTTCAAATGGTTTCCCCCTCTGTCCTTCTGCTGTAGGGAGACGGCCCGAGTCCTTGGATAGAGGACTGGTGTGAATATGCACCACTTAAATCAGGATAATGTGCGATGCAGCTGATGGGGAGGTGTATGCCTCTGTGAATCACTGAGTAAGCAGTCACAGGAGGGTTATGGAGGGCTATTTTGGAGGAGTGTATGATTGGACGTGAATGGTGACACATTTGTTCATGGCTGTGTGAATGTATAGTAGGATTGCTGATACTGTATGTACCACACAGTTCTTCTTGTTGTTTTTGTTGGGGTGCTTTATCAACCTTCAATAACATTGGTTTGGATTGTATTTGATGCCAATTTCAGGCATTGAGCTTTCTGGTTTAGATGGTCCATATTAGCTGTCTGTCTGCCAGTGCCAACTTGTATGTGACAGGACTTTTCCTACTGTACAGTACAAGACACTGGTCCTTTTTTATTACAGAGCATCAGAGCTTTATTCTCAGCTTTGTTCCCTGGCCATGGCCCTAGGCTGATTCCAGACCTGTTTGTGCTGTCTTGTCAACTTTAATGACTGTGACAAACGTAGTAGTTGACAAGACAGCACAAACAGATCTGGGATCAGGCTATCCTAGTCCTTTCCTAATGGTTGCCCCTTCTGGATGACTTGTCGGCCACTCCGTCGACCCCCAGATTACTCATAGACTCCAGTAACATACTGTACGACAGCTCTTCTGCTTTCGATAGACTGACATGGAGACATTTAAACTCGTGCCCGCACGATTCCTCTCTTTTCTTTACTGACACTTGACTCTCCTCCCTCCCTCCCTCCCTCCCTCCCTCCCTCCCTCCCCCCCCTCCCAGCCTTCCACCCCCTCTCACCCGCCCTCTCTATCTCTTCTCTCTCTCTCCTTCTCTCTCTCTTCTCTCTCTCCCCCTCTCTCTCTCTTCTCTCTCTCCCCCTCTCTCTTCTCTCTCTCCTTCTCTCTCTCTTCTCTCTCTCCCCCTCTCTCTCTTCTCTCTCTCCCCCTCTCTATCTCTTCTCTCTCTCCTTCTCTCTCTCTTCTCTCTCTCCCCCTCTCGACACAGTTGTCCTCACATATTAAGGCTCTGGTGGGATTAGCTGCTGGAATACCCTGCATTTGTTTTGTTTTCTCACCGGGGCGAAAGCGAGAAGGAGGGAGGGAGAGAGAGTGAAACGGTGGGAGGGAGGGAGGAAAAGAAGGTGGGTGTGAAAGACAAGATGTGTTTGTGGTCTCTTTTCCACATGTCCCACATTGCTAACGTCTGTAGCGTGAGGTATGCGCTTGCATACGTTTCTGCTCTGACTCTCGGAATTGGCCAGAATCTTTGAAATGTCTGGATCTTTTTTTCTCCTCGCATCCTCTTTTTGTCATGCTGGCCTTCCACTGACCAGCGATGTATTATGTCTTAAACCCCTGAAAAGTTTCAAGCCAGGAGGGATTTCACACAGGAAATAGTTCCGGTGGAGGTGCTGTGCGGTTGGACTGGGACTGAACTGAGGGTTGGTGTTGCTAACCAAGAACAGAGGGGAGGACTCAGAGAAAGAGAAAAGGAGTGAGGAAGAGAGAGAGAGAGAGAGAGAGAGAGAGAGAGAGAGGGCTGGCAATGTGGTCTTCAGGTAAGGCTTTTTTTTGTTGCTTTATCTGTCTGGCTCTAGCTGTGGCGCGACAATAGCCTCCTGAATTGTTATGGTGGTCTTGAGTAGTTGTTGCCGGGTGGAACACTGCACAGAAGAGATATCTTTAGAGCAAAATGGTCTGGATACAATAAGTTGTAAATATAACCCCTTATTTAGAACCTAAATACAGTGCAGTGTAATAGTAGGATTATGTGAAGCCGTCTGACTTTGTGACGAACTTTAATGTCAGTTCTAAGTGACAACGGTGTCATATTAGATGGCTGTTTTGTGTTGACTTCCTCATTTCACTGGAAGAAGTTCCTTGATCATTCCAAACACCTATTGAACCAGTGGGTAATCTTCAGAGATGTTTTCATGGACCAAATATCATACGTACATGGTGTTTCCTTTCAGAGTCTGGATCTGTCAACCTAATATACACATATGCCGTTCATGGACAGCTGACAACAGTAGCGACTGCTACACCTGTTAACCACTCCACCTCTGCCTTATGTAACACCAGAGATTTAGACTGGGCTGATTTTAGTGTGTATGCGTGTGTATGCATGTGTGTTCTGTTGACTTATTCCACATTTTGTTTTGTTACAGCCTGATTTCAAATTTGTATCAAATACCCCCCCATCTACACACAATACCCCATTATGACAAAGTGAAGACATGTTTAGAAAATGTTGTATAATTTTTCTTTCTTTTTAGATTGAATTTGAATGCAGCAAAATGTTAAGTGTGCACGGGTGTGTAGACTTTCACTAGTGTATCTAAAAACATGTGGCCTGTGATGTCAACCATGTGACAGAGTTGGTGACAACATGTCACTGCAGAGCCCTGTCTCACCAATGACCCCGAGGAAGACCTCCTCCTGTTGGCCGCCTGGCCTTGCTCATCTGACCCCCAGAATGTCCCCACCAGGTTCTGAAATAGAATCCAAAGAGTTCTATAGCTCCACATTGCGAAGTGAAGTTTTCAACGGAAATCAGGGAAGCGGCGTACCGTAGCAATCTTTCCCCAATGAAAGCAGTTTGGCCAAGCATGAAATCAGGCCCTAAACGCTACACATAGTTTAATTTTTTTGAAAATTATGACTGGATTATGGCTCCCGTCTAAATGTCGGGAATGATATACAGTACAAGTCAAACGTTTGGACACACCTACTCATTCAAGTTTTATTTTTTACTATTTTCTACATTGTAGAATAATAGTGAAGACATCAAACTATGAAATAACACATGGAATCATGTACCAAGCAAAAAAGTGTTCAACAAATCAAAATATATTTTGATTTTAGATTCTTTAAAGTAGCCACCCTTTGCCTTGATGACAGCGTTGCACACTTTTGGCATTCTCTCAACCAGCTTCATGAGGTGGTCATCTGGAATGCATTTCAATTAATAGGTGTGCCTTGTTAAAAGTGGAATGTCTTTCCTTTTTAATGCATTTGAGCCAATTAGTTAGGGGTGGTATGCAGAAGACAACCCTACTTGGTAAAATACCAAGTCCATATTATGGCAAGAACAGCTCAAATAAGCAAAGAGAAATGACAGTCCATCATTACTTTAAGACAGGAAATTTGTCAATAAGTTTGTCAATTCAAGAACTTTGAAGGTTTCTTCAAGTGCAGTTGCAAAAACTATCAAGCGCTATGATGAAACTGGCTCTCATGACACCGCCACAGGAGAGGAAGACCCAGAGTTACCTCTGCCGCAGAGGATAAGTTCATTAGAGTTACCAGCCTCAAAAATTGCAGCCCAAATAAATGCTTCACAGAGTTCAAGTAACAGACACATCTCAACATCATCTGTTCAGAGGAGACTGCATGAATCAGGCCTTCATTGTCAAACTGCTGCAAAGAAACCACTACTAAAGGACACCAATAAGAATAAGAGATTTGCTTGGGTCAAGAAACACAAGCAATGGACATTAGACTGGTGGAGATCTGTTCTTTGTTCTGATGAGTCCACATTTTTGGTTCCAACCACCTAGTCTTTGTGAGATGCAGAGTAGGTGAACGGATGATCTCCGCATGTGTTGTTCCCACCGTGAAGCATGGCGGAGGAGGTGTGATGGTGTGGGGGTGCTTTGCTGGTGACACTGTCAGTGATTTATTTAGAATTCAAGGCACACTTAACCAGCATTGCTACCACAGCATTCTGCAGCTATACGCTATCCCATCTGGTTTGCGCTTAGTGGGACTGTCATTTGTTTTTCAACAGGACAATGACCCAACACACCTCCAGGCTGTGTAAGGGCTACTTGACAAAGAATGAGAGTGATGGAGTGCTGCATCATATGACCTGGCCTTCACAATCACCCGACCTCAACCCAATTGAGCTGGTTTGGGATGAGTTGGACCACAGAGTGAAGGAAAAGCAGCCAACAAGTGCTCAGCAGATGTCTGAACTCCTTCAAGACTGTTGGGAAAACATTCCTCATGAAGCTGGTTGAGAGAATGCCAAGAGTGTGCAAAGCTGTCATCAAGGCAAAGAATGGCTACTTTGAAGAATCTCAAATATAACATTTGTTTGGATTTGTATAATTTTTTTTGGTTACTACATGATTCCATGTGTTATGTGTTATTTCATCGTTTTGATGTCTTCACTATTGTTCTACATTGTGGAAAATAGTAAAAATGAAGAAAAACCCTTGAATGAGTGGGTGTGTACAAACTTTTGACTGGTACTGTATGTTCATGCTATAGTCACCAGTCAACTCCATTACACTCTAAAGTTACTTCAAATTCAACTAGTGAATGCTAGCGATGGCTAGATATGCTAACTATTCTACCATTCCGTCTTAATGAGAGTTACAGCACACTGCACATGAAAATGTATATTTTAAGTGGTATGCAGTAGGTTCATTACGATATCACCAAAGTATGTTGTATCTGACATTTCAAACAACATTCCCAGCTTATGAAAATGCAGTCATGGTGTTTAGTTTGAGAATGAACAAGATTTAACAAGGCAACCTTGGGGCTAATTTAAATGGGCGCCAACGGCAGATTAGAAGGATTTTCACATCCATACACCAGTACGACCCACGCGACCGCAGTGAAATGTTACTCCTTGAGGAACTATGGAACTACTTAAAAAGATATTCCAGAAAATTACATTTATTTTAAAATGTACACAACATGTCACAATGGCAATTTAGAAGCAATTGTCTCTTCCTCTGAGGTATGTGTGTTTTTGTTTCAGGCATCTGGCAGTATTCAGACAAACTGTTAAGGCTATTTTGGGTTGGGTAGTTCATGTAGGAATATGGTGGTTGAGGCTAGATGGGACGTGTGTGTGTGTGTGTGTGTGTGTGTGTGTGTGTGTGTGTGTGTGTGCGTGTGCGTGCGAGACAGTGAGATGAGGCAGAGAGAGAGAGAGACATTCTGTCTTCAAGGTGTAGTGTGAAAACAACAGGGATGTGTGAGAGAATAACGGTCAACATCAACATTCTCAGCCTCTACGGACCAGGGTGTATCCACTGACATCATAGTTCACACACACACACACACACACACACACACACACACACACACACACACACACACACACACACACACACACACACACACACACACACTCTCGCATCTAGAACACCACCTCAGCTGTTGTTAATAATCGATTCATTAATACCATTCAGAGAAGTACATTTTCTATTTTAGTGGTTGCTATGTTCGTACATAGGGCTGGCCCCACACAATACCCCACAATGACAAAGCGAAAACAGGTTTTGGACATTTTTGAAAATGAAAATTGAAAAAAATTCTGACCCTTTGCTATGAGACTCGAAATTGAGCTCAGGTGCATCCTGTATTCATTGATCATCCCTTGAGATGTTTCTACAACTTGATTGGAGTCCACACCTGTGATACATTCAATTGATTGGACATGATATGGAAAGGCACACACCTGTCTATATAAGGTTCCACAGTTGACAGTGGAAAAACTAAACCATGAGGTCGAAAGAATTTAATACATTTCAGAATAAGGCTGTAACGTAACAAAATGTGGAAACGTCAAGGGGTCAGAAAACTTTCCAAATGCACTGTATTCCTACCTGATCAATAGTCTATATTTAGTGGTATCACCTCTCTGAAATCCAAACTGATATGCTTATCCTTTCAGACTCCCAGGTTCTGTCTGTTTCAATGGAAACTCTACAAAGGTCCTTTCCATCATGCTAACAGCCACCATCCTAGCCACCAATCCAAAATAAATCATTGATGTAATCTCCGGTATGCAAACCTCTACAAACCAGGAAAAGGCATTGTGAAATGACTTATGTTGGCATATAGAGCAGTGGTTCTTTAACCTCTCCTTTTGGAGCCCCTACCATTCTATGTACTTGATCTATTCCAGAGCTAGCACACCTGATGCAACTTGTCAACTAATCATCAAGCCCTTGATTAGGTGAATCAGGTGCGATAGTTCAGGGCTACAACAAAATTGTGAAACGTCTGGGGGTCTCCAAGAAGAGGTTTAAGAAGCACTGGTATAGAGAATCTGATTGTCCAGTAGCTGTAGCTGGGTTTCTCAGTCCGTTTTTTTGTACAGTACAGCAAGATAATTTTAGTAAACGAAAACTGAAACTAAAACTGAAACTAAATATTTAAAAAACTATTTAGTTAGCTAATATAAATAAATTATAACAAACCCATTTGAAAAACAAAAACTTCACAAACTATTATCTATGATTCCAAAACTAACTAAAATAAAATAAAAACCATCATGAATTGTGTTCAGTTTTATTTCTAAACTTTGTGCAAAAATCAAATGGGATTTTATATGGGTTTTTCAAGCGTCTGAAGCTGGTTGGTAAATGTAGCCAGATTTTTTTTCTCTTGGAAATCGCTACAGTGAGGAAGCGCAGAAGCGAGAGGCTTGACTCCGACCCTAAATCTGTCCAAAGCAAGAAGCAGAGGAAGTGCAGATTTTTGGTATGGAGGTCAATGAAAGCGTGTGGTCAAAATAAAAGTGAATTGCTCATTAGCTAGGTGAGGCTTATTTGATTGAATATAAGTTTAGTAATGTTTAGGTTGTTACGGATGTACTGATTGAAGTGGACGCATGTGGCATACAGGCAACTTTGAGAATAACTGTTTTATATCAGAGTTGTGCCTGTTGTTCACACCCGTATCTGCCCTCTCATTCTCTACAATGTCCCCGCCTGATCCCCCTCCTCCCCGCCTGCCTTCCACCTTTGCGGACATTTATTCCCATTCTTAGCAATTAGTGCAGTATCTTGTCAGTGTTGACGACTATTGACGACTATCACTAGCTAACTTGAATCTTCTTACATATACTACCTAAAGTTAAAAAGCATTGGATTGGATACAAATGGTCAAAAATGAAAAGGAAAAAAAAACATTGGATTGGTGTAAACATAGGCCAGAGAAAGTTTCCTTGCACCAGTCTCGGCGCTATTCCTTTTAAATCCAAGTCACATTGAGATTGACTTGAAAAGAATTTAAACATTAGCTAACCTATGACCTGACCCATCATCACCTTATGTATTACTGCCCTCAGTGGCAAGAAGTGACATCACAAAAAAACACAAACACTATACAACACAAATAGCTCCTAGCCTCCCACGCATGCTTTCTGTCATTAACAATAAAACTGAAATTAAATCATATAAAAAAACTAAAACTAAATAAAAAAGTAGCAAATCAGGTATTGAAACTAAACGGAATTTCAAATATAAATCGAAAAAACACAAAACCGTGACAACCTTACGCTACTGTGGTTCCTAGCTTGTGTGTACTAGCTAGTTGCACTAGCAACAGTGGTTAACACAACGCCCTGGACAAGAGCTAGTGTTGTGGCACCTAGGGGGTGAATATCTTAGAGGTCAAACTGTCTTTTGAGGTTTATTGAATCTACAGTATGACACATTATTTCACCAAGGACGTATTCTGACATTTTTGCCGAAGCCCCCTATTTACATCAACCAATGATTTGCGTGGAACCCTGTGCGTATTTATCGAAACTCTGAATCAGGAGGAGACTTTTCAGCCATTATGAACTAGTCATTATGAAACGTGACTCTCCACACTCAAACCTAGTTTTTTTTTCTTCTGCCTTGAGTGGTTCCTACAACATGGAGGAAAGTCCCAATCTCTGGTCTCGGCATTTTCAGATAACACATTTTTTCCCTGTAGTATTTGCATCAGCTGGGGAGTTTTTTTTTTTTTGGGGGGGGGGGGGGGGGAATCCATTGAACTGTTTTGGGCTGATGAGAGCTTTCTCGGATTTAAGGTCTGGTACAATGACTTACATTTGAGTCATTTAGCTGACTCACAGGAGCAATTAGGGTTAAGTGCCTTCCTCAAGGGTAAATCAACAGATTTTTTACTTAGTCGGGTTTGGGGATTCAAACCAGTGGTTACTGGCCCAACGCTCTTAACCACTAGGCTACCTGCTTCCCTAACCTCCACCACCATCCTTAATAACTTCCGTTTCCCCTTATTTACGCCTGTCCTCTCCTGTCCGGTCCTATGAGTGGGCATCAGAAGGAAGTTCTGGGAAAATGTCTTAGTTTACATGTGATCCTTTTCAGTCCGGCCCCTGTCTAAACTGCGAGAGTGGTGTGATGTGGCACCTTCTCTGGTGCCTGGGCTACGTTCAGAAGGGCACAATGTTGTGCAATTTAAATGTAGAATACGGGATCATACCAGCTCTATTCATGGCATTTCTATCTGCAATGTTTCCGCAACCTTTGCCTACTGAACATGCCTGTGTGTTCTGTTAAAAATAGCTGAAACTGTATTGACAGGGTCCTACAACTAGGGAGCAGTAGAGCCTCATCACAGTCAGGGGCTACTTTAGCTCGCAGTTGCTAGGTCCGTCTCTCTGTCTGCCTGGGGGGGGGGGGGGGGGGTCAGGTCTGCCAAGCCATGTTTGTGACACTGACATCCATAGGTCCTCTCCTGTGATGTGATGACGTCTCACAGGGTGGCTGGGTGACACTGGGACACTCTGCAGGTGGCTAACTCTAACCCTCATGTGGAAAGATGAGTGTCCATCCCTCCAGCTGGTGACAGAGATGTTACGTTCTCGCTCTCAGGGCATTAGCCTCAGATTACTGAGCTGTCCATTTCTGACAATCACACAACAGGACCTGGATCCAAATAGGATGGATTTTCTTTCAAATAGTCTGTGTGAGCATCTGATTGAGCCTGCCTAGACTGCCGGATGGGCAGGGTTTGCACTTTTGGGACTATTCCATTGGTTCCAGTATTTGAAATAATAATACTACTTTTGGACACAGCTCTGTAGCACTAATTTAACCCCCAAAAGCTACAGTGGAGAGCTGTGGAGGGCAGTATTAGCTACAGTGGAGAGCTGTGGAGGGCAGTATTAGCTACAGTGGAGAGCTGTGAGGGGCAGTATTAGCTACAGTGAAGTGCTGTGAAGGGCAGTATTAGCTACAGTGGAGAGCTGTGGAGGGCAGTATTAGCTACAGTGAAGTGCTGTGAAGGGCACTATTAGCTACATTTGGAGAGCTGTGGAGGGCAGTATTAGCTACAGTGGAGAGCTGTGGAGGGCAGTATTAGCTACAGTGGAGTGCTGTGAAGGGCAGTATTAGCTACAGTGGAGAGCTGTGGAGGGCAGGTTTATCTACAGTGGAGAGCTGTGGAGGGCAGTATTAGCTACAGTGGAGAGCTGTGGAGGGCAGTATTAGCTACAGTGGAGAGCTGTGGAGGGCAGTATTAGCTACAGTGGAGAGCTGTGGAGGGCAGTATTAGCTACAGTGGAGAGCTGTGGAGGGCAGTATTAGCTACAGTGGAGTGCTGTGAAGGGCAGTATTAGCTACAGTGGAGTGCTGTGGAGGGCAGTATTAGCTACAGTAGAGAGCTGTGAAGGGCAGTATTAGCTACAGTGGAGTGCTGTGGAGGGCAGTATTAGCTACAGTGGAGTGCTGTGGAGGGCAGTATTAGCTACAGTGGAGAGCTGTGGAGGGCAGTATTAGCTACAGTGGAGAGCTGTGAGGGGCAGTATTAGCTACAGTGGAGAGCTGTGGAGGGCAGTATTAGCTACAATGGAGAGCTGTGGAGGGCAGTATTAGCTACAGTGGAGAGCTGTGAAGGGCAGTATTAGCTACAGTGGAGAGCTGTGGAGGGCAGTATTAGCTACAGTGGAGAGCTGTGAAGGGCACTATTAGCTACAGTGGAGAGCTGTGGAGGGCAGTATTAGCTACAGTGGAGAGCTGTGAATGGCAGTATTAGCTACAGTGGAGAGCTGTGGAGGGCAGTATTAGCTACAGTGGAGAGCTGTGAATGGCATTATTAGCTACAGTGGAGAGCTGTGGAGGGCAGTATTAGCTACAGTGGAGAGCTGTGGAGGGCAGTATTAGCTACAGTGGAGAGCTGTGAATGGCAGTATTAGCTACAGTGGAGAGCTGTGAATGGCAGTATTAGCTACAGTGGAGAGCTGTGAAGGGCAGTATTAGCTACAGTGGAGAGCTGTGGAGGGCAGTATTAGCTACAGTGGAGAGCTGTGAATGGCAGTATTAGCTACAGTGGAGAGCTGTGAATGGCAGTATTAGCTACAGTGGAGAGCTGTGAAGGGCAGTATTAGCTACAGTGGAGAGCTGTGGAGGGCAGTATTAGCTACAGTGGAGAGCTGTGAATGGCAGTATTAGCTACAGTGGAGAGCTGTGGAGGGCAGTATTAGCTACAGTGGAGAGCTGTGAATGGCAGTATTAGCTACAGTGGAGAGCTGTGGAGGGCAGTATTAGCTACAGTGGAGAGCTGTGAATGGCAGTATTAGCTACAGTGGAGAGCTGTGGAGGGCAGTATTAGCTACAGTGGAGAGCTGTGAATGGCAGTATTAGCTACAGTGGAGAGCTGTGGAGGGCAGTATTAGCTACAGTGGAGAGCTGTGGAGGGCAGTATTAGCTACAGTGGAGAGCTGTGGAGGGCAGTATTAGCTACAGTGGAGAGCTGTGGAGGGCAGGGCTACAGTGGAGAGCTGTGGAGGGCAGTATTAGCTACAGTGGAGAGCTGTGAAGGGCAGTATTAGCTACAGTGGAGAGCTGTGGAGGGCAGGGCAGTGGATTAGCTACAGTGGAGAGCTGTGGAGGGCAGTATTAGCTACAGTGGAGAGCTGTGAAGGGCAGTATTAGCTACAGTGGAGAGCTGTGGAGGGCAGTATTAGCTACAGTGGAGAGCTGTGAATGGCAGTATTAGCTACAGTGGAGAGCTGTGGAGGGCAGTATTAGCTACAGTGGAGAGCTGTGAATGGCAGTATTAGCTACAGTGGAGAGCTGTGGAGGGCAGTATTAGCTACAGTGGAGAGCTGTGAATGGCAGTATTAGCTACAGTGGAGAGCTGTGGAGGGCAGTATTAGCTACAGTGGAGAGCTGTGAATGGCAGTATTAGCTACAGTGGAGAGCTGTGGAGGGCAGTATTAGCTACAGTGGAGAGCTGTGAATGGCAGTATTAGCTACAGTGGAGAGCTGTGGAGGGCAGTATTAGCTACAGTGGAGAGCTGTGGAGGGCAGTATTAGCTACAGTGGAGAGCTGTGAAGGGCAGTATTAGCTACAGTGGAGAGCTGTGGAGGGCAGTATTAGCTACGGTGGAGAGCTGTGGAGGGCAGTATTAGCTACAGTGGAGAGCTGTGGAGGGCAGTATTAGCTACAGTGGAGAGCTGTGGAGGGCAGTATTAGCTACAGTGGAGAGCTGTGGAGGGCAGTATTAGCTACAGTGGAGAGCTGTGAAGGGCAGTATTAGCTACAGTGGAGAGCTGTGGAGGGCAGTATTAGCTACAGTGGAGAGCTGTGGAGGGCAGTATTAGCTACAGTGGAGAGCTGTGGAGGGCAGTATTAGCTACAGTGGAGAGCTGTGGAGGGCAGTATTATCTGTTCACCCCATATTTATTACACCACTCCTTTCTTTTTAAAGGGGCAGTGCAGTCAAAAAGGTGATTTGTTTGTGTTTGATGTATTTTTCCACATTAAGAGGTTGGAATAATACTGTGAATTTGTGAAAATTATAATAATGCCCTTTTTACTGTAAGAGTTGTTTGAATAGACTGCCAGAAATTTCAGCTTGGTTGGAAGGGTGGGGTTTTCGGACTGCCTGGTGACATCATCAGGCGATTTAAGTTAATAGACCAATAACAAAGAGAGTTTGCCCTCTTCTCTGCCAATAACATCTAGTTATCAGGGTACATGTCCCTCCCATTAGGCTCCTCCAATTAGGTCCCTCACTCAGACCACTCCCAGACTGCCCTAGCAAAATTCTTGCTTGAGAAATAGCTTTTTGCTAAGAATATATGTTTTTTCTTTTTTTTGGACTATTTTAATTGAAAACAACCACAGGAAGGTACTTAATTGTTACTCAGAAATGATTTGTTATTGAGATATAAACGGATGCATTGGACCTTTAAAGCAGTGAACGGAGTGGAAGTGAACAAGTGCACACTTCGGGCAGAAGGGCAGAGGCTTCAGTGGACCATACCCATCACCACACCGCCCTCCCCTCCCCTCCACCTCTAACCCGCACCCATGGGTGAGGTGACAGAGGATCCCTACGCTCCTATTTCACCCCCTCATCATGACATCCATTAAGGCCTGCTCTAACACACACACACACACACACACACACACACACACACACACACACACACACACACACACACACACACACACACACACACACACACACACACACACACACACACACACACACACACACACACACACACACACACACTGTGGGGCCCCGACAGCACATTAGCGTTCGGACCATTGAGCCCAACAAGACCTGAGTTGAATTATTGATAGCAACAGTACTAATGAGGAAACTGTATCCCCCTCCTCTGCTGACACAGACTGCGTCCCATTCGATACCCTATTCCCTTTATGGTGCACTTCTTTTTAACCAGGGCCCATAGCGCGTTGGTCAAAAGTAGTGCACTACATAGCGAATAGGGTGCCATTTGGGACGCAGACAGAGGGACAGGGCTACCACTGTCCTGAGAACTGCAGGGAGGGACAGGCACATACAGAGACATCATGACAATAACAGTTATTGAGCCAGATTGACTGCCCAGGTCTCACACACAGTAAGATCGGACCTAGAGACTCAATATCGGGGCGGCAGGGTAACCTAGTGGTTAGAGCGTTGGACTAGCAACTGACTGGTAGCAAGTTCAAATCCCCGAGCTGACAAGGTACAAATCTGTCATTCAACCCCCTGAACATGCAGTTAACCCACTGTTCGTAGGCCATCATTGAAAATAAGAAGTTGTTCTTAACTGACTTGCCTCGGTAAATAAATATGTCCTCCCATTGCAAAGTTGGGATCAAAACTACATTTCCAATCTATGGGTCCCTAGGCCGGAACTTAAACTGTTGTGGAAAATGGATTTTCCTACACTTTACTTTCCCACAGCAGCATGGAGGTCATTTCTGTAGTGTGTTTGACTGGAGTTGCATTATGTTTGTATGTATCATACAGATGTAGGAGCTTCATTTGATCACCCTGTCACAGGAGAACTTTTAAAATTTGTAGTGTATTTGACATTTAAAAAGGCTTGGTCATTTCCACTTTGAAATCAGACTTGATTTTCCTCTACAAAAATGTACATGAATTGTAATCCACATAATAATTCACATTTCCTGTTGCTGCAGGACTATTTTCCTGCTGTAGCGAACTGGCTCAAATTAAGATGCTACGTCTTTATGTGTGTTTGTGGCTCCTAATATTTGTGTGTGTTTACATACTAAGCAGTGTGTATGTGTGTGTGTGTGTGTGTGTGTGTGTGTGTGTGTTTGTGTGTGTGTTTGGTGCGTGGAGTGTTTCTCCTGTGTAGTGCAGCAGTGAGGTATTAGAGGTGTCAGGCAGACTCTTTAGTATTCACTGCACCACTCTCTGACTCTCTGACTCACACACACATTGCCCCAGCCTGAGAGAGGGAGAGAGAGAGCGAGGGAGAGGGGGAGAGAGAGAGCGAGAGAGAGGGGGGGGAGAGGGAGAAAAAGAGGAATAGAGAGCCTGGGATAAGAAGAAAAAGAGGGAGGGAGAAGAGGACATGAGAAGAGCGAGAGGGAGGAGGGAAGGAGAGGAAGAGAGAGACTGACACAAGGTGAGAGAGGGACGGAGAGCGAGTCTGAGACAGGGAGAGAGGGGGTGAGAGGGAGAAAGAGCGAGGGAGAGAGCAGAACAAGAGAAGGCATTAAAAAAAGACAGATGGGGAGAGGTAGGTAGAGGGACTTGAGAGAGAGGAATAGAGAGCCTGAGACAAAGGGAGAGAGAGAGAGAGAGATGGAAAGGAGGACGAGAGAAGGCAACACGGCACTATAAAAGACAGGCTTGTTTCTCTAGCTAGCCCTAGGCCACGTGTCTGCACTGTTGTGCTTGGAACCCAAGGGGATACATTTTCCCACTGTCTTATTAAGCCCTTCTTTTTAACCGCCTGTCCACTTCTCAATGGCATCATGGCTCTGTGCTTCTGAAAATGTCTCTCTCTCTCTCTCTCTCTCTCTCTCTCTCACCTCCCTTTCTCCGTCTCTCTCTCTCCCCTCTCTCTCTCTCTCTCTCTCTCTCTCTCTCTCTCTCTCTCTCTCTCTCACCTCCCTTTCTCCGTCTCTCTCTCTCCCCTTTCTCTCTCTCTCTCTCTCTCTCTCTCTCTCTCTCTCTCTCTCTCTCCCCACCTCTATCTCTTTCTTTCTCTTACACTCCTAGCCCTTGATGAGTCTTTTCGGGGGAGTTGTTGAGTAAGGGATGAGTTCAGTATAGACATAGCAAGATACATTATTTAGTTGGCTGCTTGTTTTCGTTCACAAGCAGTGTGTTTTTAATATCTCCAGTTAGCTACTGCATTGCTATGGACTGCAGCTTAATTCAACTCCCTTTCTATGCCACCATCTCTCTCTCTCTCTCTCTTCTTCTTCTGTTTCACTGTCTCATTCCTCACGGTCCCCTCATCACCTCTCGTGTCAATCCACATCTCTTCATCCCTCTGTCAGTTTGCATTTAGTTTCATCTCCCCCTCCTTCTCCTGCTTCCTCCGCTCTGTCGCTTTCTATTCCGTCTCCTTTTTTCCCATCCTCCTCTCTCTCATTCCCCCTGTCCAAATCCTGTCCTTTAAGGGCAATAGAAAGGGTGGCGGAATGCGTAACCTTGTCTAGACAGGTCAGAAAGTGAGAGGAGGACAGAGAGAAGGAGAGGAAGAGAGAGGAAAAAAAGTTGATCCTATAAGTCCACAGTCACATGGAGTCAAAGAGCAAAGGGATGAGGGGGAGGGGCAATAAACGCCGAGAGAGAACGCAGCAGATGCACGCCGACAAATACTCTGGACAGAGGGGTGACGAGAGAGTGACACACATACATTATTAGTCCAGCACTTTCTCAATCATGACTTACACTCTGCATGATGACAAGTGGCTGCCGACACTCCCATTTGCCGAGGCTGCCGCCAATCAGAGCACGCAAGTCAGGTGCCTTTAGGTTGTACGACCAGTGCCTTTTCTGACTTCTCTGAGAGATGAAGATCTAGCCACAGGAGCTCCCTTCTCATTCTGTGATTGGATAGTTAGACTTTGGGTAGTTAGCTCCCCCTCCCTCTTCTTTCTGACGTCCACCAACCCCCTTCTTCTCTCCGACTGTCCCCAGGCTTACCTGAGACAGACAGAGAGCACAACTGCACCAGCGTTATCCCCCCCCCCCCCTTCCTCCTTTTCTCCTCCTCCACATACTGCTAGTCACCTGGTGAGGACAGACAGCATGGGCAGCAGTAGGAGCGATAGCAGTAGCAGTCTCCAATCACATGTAATTCTACTGCTTCTCTAACTTGCTTGCCTCTTTCCAGAGAGAGAGAAAGTGAGACAAAGAGAGAGAGAGAGAGAGAGAGAGAGAGTGAGAGAGAGAGAGAGAGAGAGAAAGAGAGTGAGAGAGAGAGAGAGAGAGAGAGAGAGAGAGAGACAGAGAGAGAGGGGAAAAAAGAAAAAGAATTTGGAGCCATTGTCCCCTTGGAGAAAAAAGAGAGACGGGGGGAAACGAGGGAGCACTGTTAAACGAGAGGAGCGGTGAGAAGGAGAAGTCATAGGATGATTTTGGGTGAGTTTTTGTTGTTTATTTCCCTCCGCAGCTCGTTCTTTTTGGGGAGGTCAAATGTTCCTGTTGTACAGTACCGTCATCCATCAAAACGTGATCCCTTTCGTCATGGTCTCATGCATTCAAAGTCTTAAATACGCCTAAGCTGTCTGTCGTGGTGCTACTGAGCACCAGTCCAAATGTATGGAGCCTCCTCCAGTATCGATTGGGGTTGTAGAAGTCATCTGTTCGACGTGTTAGAGTAGGCAGACGGACAGGAGAGGTCAAAGTGATTGTGTCGGCAGCATATCGTGAAGATCTGTTTGGTCACATGACGTGACCATGCTTCACCGGCTCCCCTCTCCTTTCCTTCCCTGTCTGTCCTGCGAGGAGAGGTTGAGGAGGGAGAGATGTTTCAGAGAACAGCCCATGACAGAGATGCAGCTACGCATACTGCAACTCGCCGGGGCACCAATAATCATGTGAAGGTTACGTGTGAAGGTTGTTGGGTCTATACATCGTCACATGTGAATTTCGACATTCTCCTTTGGCGTCTGTGGGGTTCCTAAAATGATCACATTTGCTGTTCCTACCACGAACAATTCCGTGCGCAAATCCTAATTGTGTATGAATAAGGCTACGGCGGTATAGTTTGTCGCTAGGTACGCCAACACGCACTGTAATGCATTTGTATCTATTATAGGCTATGCATCATGATCTTGTTTAGTATTCAAGTCTCATAGTCCACATGTGGGTGAGGGGAGAGAGAAGCCTTCCTTCCAGGCTCTCTGCTGCTAGTCAGCTCCTACTAGCACTCACTACCGCTACAGGGTACAAGAGCTCTGCTACCGCAACATTGTAAGTCCCCATGCTACATAGATTGGGTTTTATGTGTGTGTGTGTGTGGGTGTGTGTGTATGTGTTGTCACTTGTGTTGTTTGAGACGCTGTGTGTGTGTGGTTTTGTACTATATGCGTGTCGGTCTTTGAGCTGCGCTGTGTGTGTGTGTGTGTGTTGCTATGTGCTCCGGCTCAGGAGAGGCCACATTGTTTAACACATGCCGGGGCTGATTCAGAGGCAGCTAACGCTCCTCTTCTCCCCTCTGCTCCGCCTCTCCTTCTCCGCTCCCCTCTCCCCTCTGCTCTGCTCCTCTTCTCTTCTCCGCTCCCCCTCTCCTCTGCTCTGTTCCTCTTCTCTTCTCCGCTCCCCCTCTCCTCTGCTCTGTTCCTCTTCTCTTCTCCGCTCCCCTCTCCTCTGCTCTGTTCCTCTTCCCCCTCTCCTCTGCCTGCTCCCCCTCTCCTCTGCTCTGTTCCTCTTCTCTTCTCCGCTCCCCCTCTCCTCTGCTCTGTTCCTCTTCCCTTCTCCGCTCCCCCTCTCCTCTGCTCTGTTCCTCTTCTCTTCTCTACTCCCCTCTCCTCTGCTCTGCCTCTCCATCTCCGCTCCCCCTCTCCTCTGATCTGCTCCTCTTCTCTGCTCCCCTTTCTCCTCTCCTCTGCTCCTCTTCTCTTCTCCACTTCCCCTCTCCTCTGTTCCCCGCCAGGCATGTTTTCCAAGGAGACAGTAATGATTATAGGGAGTTATGTCATCTGAGGTGTGTGAGTTCATATTGCTTAGAGAATAGTGACAGAGAGACACAGAGAGAAAGACAGACAGACAGAGTACCTGACTTCTGCCTCATTTAAGCGCTCTGCCCTGCCTCGCTAGTGTGTGTGTGTGTGTGTGTGTGTGTGTGTGTGTGTGTGTGTGTGTGTGTGTGCGCGTGCGGTTCACTAGAGGCCCAGCTTAATGAGGATGAGACAGGAGATGTGTTAATAGCATCATTAACCCTCTAACTACAGCTGACTCACTCCAGACTAATTGTTCTGATCTGTACGTGGAACGGTCTGTTTGATGATGTCACCATTCGTTTTCATTCTCATATAGAGAATGATAGAATGTGGCAAGTTTGAATTGTAGAGATCCCATTAAGTTGCTATTCTATTTCCTAGTACTGGTTTGAATTCTATTCTGTTCTATTCAATTCAATTCTATTATGCTCCATTATACTGTTTTATATTATAAACTGGGTGGTTTGAGCCCTGAATTCTGATTGTCTGACAACCGTGGTATGTCAGACCAAATACCACAGGTATGACAAAACATGTAACCAGTATATAATAGCAATAAGGCACCTCAGGGGATTGTGGCATATGGCCAATATACCACGATTAAGGGCTGTATCCAGGCATTGCGTCATGCATAAGAAAAACCCTTAGCTGTGGTATGTTGACCATATACCACACCCCCTCTGGCCTTTATTGGTTAATTCGTTACCTGTATAGTTGTGGGTTCCTTTCATTGTTGCCATGACATTATGAAATGTATAGCAAAAGGCTGGGAATTGCCAGTGACCTCACGATACGATATTATCACAATGCTTAGGTGTCGATACAAAATGTGTTGCGATTCTCATGATTCTATATGTATTGTGATTCTTACGATTCTATATGTATTGTGATTCTTACAATTCTATATGTATTGTGATTCTTACAATTCTATGTGTATTGTGATTCTTACAATTCTATATTTATTGTGATTATTACGATTCTATATATATTGTGATTCTTACAATTCTATATTTATTGTGATTCTTACAATTGTATATGTATTGTGATTCTCACGATTCTATATGTATTGTGATTCTTACGATTATATTTGTATTGAGATTCTTACAATTCTATATGTATTGCGATTCTTACAAATATATTTGTATTGTGATTCTTATAATTGTATATGTATTGTGATTCTTACAATTATATTTGTATTGTGATTCTTACAATTATATTTGTATTGTGATTCTTACAATTCTATATGTGTATTGTGATTCTTACAATTCTATATGTGTATTGTGATTCTTACAATTCTATATGTACTGTGATTCTTACAATTCTATATGTGTATTGTGATTCTTACAATTCTATATGTGTATTGTGATTCTTACAATTCTATATGTACTGTGATTCTTACAATTCTATATGTGTATTGTGATTCTTACAATTCTATATGTGTATTGTGATTCTTACAATTCTATATGTACTGTGATTCTTACAATTCTATATGTGTATTGTGATTCTTACAATTCTATATGTGTATTGTGATTCTTACAATTCTATATGTACTGTGATTCTTACAATTCTATATGTGTATTGTGATTCTTACAATTGCATATGTTGCGATTCTTACAATTCTATATGTATTGTGATTCTTGTAATTCTATACGTATTGTGATTCTTACAATTCTATATGTATTGTGATTCTTACAAATATATTTGTATTGTGATTCTTATAATTGTATATGTATTGTGATTCTTACAATTATATTTGTATTGAGATTCTTACAATTCTATATGTATTGTGATTCTTACAATTATATTTGTATTGTGATTCTTACAATTCTATATGTATTGTGATTCTTACAATTATATTTGTATTGAGATTCTTACAATTCTATATGTATTGTGATTCTTACAAATATATTTGTATTGTGATTCTTACAATTATATTTGTATTGTGATTCTTACAATTATATTTGTATTGTGATTCTTATAATTGTATATGTATTGTGATTCTTACAATTATATTTGTATTGAGATTCTTACAATTCTATATGTATTGTGATTCTTACACTTCTATATGTATTGAGATTCTTACAATTCTATATGTGTATTGTGATTCTTACAATTCTATATGTACTGTGATTCTTACAATTCTATATGTGTATTGTGATTCTTACAATTCTATATGTATTGAGATTCTTACAATTCTATATGTGTATTGTGATTCTTACAATTCTATATGTACTGTGATTCTTACAATTCTATATGTGTATTGTGATTCTTACAATTCTATATGTATTTCGATTCTTACAATTCTATATGTACTGTGATTCTTACAATTCTATATATATTGTGATTCTTACAATTCTATATATATTGTGATTCTTACGATTCTATAAGTTGCGATTCTTATAACTCTGTATGTATTGTGATTCTTACAATTCTATATGCACTGTGATTCTTACAATTCTATATGTATTGTGATTCTTACAATTGCATATGTTGCGATTCTTGCAATTATATTTGTATTGTGATTCTTACAATTCTATATGTTGCGATTCTTACAATTCTATATGTATTGTGATTCTTACGATTCTATATGTGTATTGTGATTCTTTTGATTTTATATGTTGCGATTTTTACGATTCTATATGTATTGTGATTCTTACGATTCTATATGTATTGTGATTCTTATGATTCTATATGTATTGTGATTCTTATGATTCTATATGTATTGTGATTCTATATGTATTGTGATTCTTATGATTCTATATGTATTGTGATTCTTATGATTCTATATGTATTGTGATTCTTACGATTCTATATGTATTGTGATTCTTATGATTCTATATGTATTGTGATTCTTACGATTCTGATTCTTATGATTCTATATGTATTGTGATTCTTATGATTCTATATATGTGATTCTTATGATTCTATATGATTCTTACGAGTCTACATGATTGCGATTTTACGATTCTATATGTATTGTGATTCTTATGATTCTATATGTATTGTGATTCTTATGATTCTATATGTATTGTGATTCTTATGATTCTATATGTGATTGTGATTCTATATGTATTGTGATTCTTATGATTCTATATGTATTGTGATTCTTACGATTCTATATGTATTGTGATTCTTATGATTCTATATGTATTGTGATTCTTATGATTCTATATGTATTGTGATTCTTACGATTCTATATGTATTGTGATTCTTATGATTCTATATGTATTGTGATTCTTATGATTCTATATGTTGCGATTCTTACGAGTCTACATGTATTGCGATTCTTACGATTCTATATGTATTGCAATTCGATTCTGTGATTTTATTGCGTTTCGATGTTTCAAACATATTGCTCAACATATGTCTTATGCAGAGGGACAAGAGAGGAGACATGAGAAAACACGTTTTTAAAAGTGCTGAAAACAAATTGTCTCTCTATTTAAAACGAAGGCGGAAAGGGGGATACCTAGTTAGTTGTACAACTGAATGCATTCAACTGAAATGTGTCTGAAAACAAGCTATCAAGGAAAAATACTGGCGGTTTGGTGCCGGTACAGCCAACGAGCACAAAAATAATATTACGATGTTGTCAAAACGATACGATATATCACCCAAAATCATATCCCCATACGTCACTGCATCACTAGTATATCACACTAAAACAAGGGAGATATCAGACAATTATTTATTACCAATATGTAGTGTGATATGCTCATAATAGCCTGCATACTGCTGTGTATGTGTGAAGTTCTGTGGTTCTGTGAGATCAGTATGGACACAGACTGAAAGAGTGCATCCCAAATGACAAACCATTCCCTACATTCATAGGGAATAGGATGCCATTTGTGCCTACAAGGTGGTTTTCCTTGGCGGTTTTCCTCACATTTATTGGCCCACAAAATCTATCCACCACCTTTGCAGATGAGGTTAGCAGCGACAGATAACCAGACGCTATCATTTTGCTGTCGATTGTAAATCTCAACTGTTTGGTTCACCATGGTTTTCTTGTCTATCTCACGCGTTGCGTGTCAGAACCCTTTTAATAGTACCGAGTAACATTCGTCTCTGTTGGCTTATACGTTTCCAATGTTGACATTTCAGTTGTTTTAGCGGTGAAAACGCGAATGTCATTCTAATGACCTTTACAGCGTCTGTACCGTCTGATCAGCTGATCTACTCTCCTGATATCCTGATTTACCATGTAGATAGTATTCTGTTCAGCTCTGATAACATAACTCTACGACAAGGCGACACATTGCATTAGACAAGATAGGAAAACAGAACCTACGTGTGTGTGTGTGTGTGTGTGTGTGTGTGTGTGTACAACGTGTATGTGCGTATAGTACCGTGTGTATGCATCAGTGGATATTAGTACATGGGTAATTTGCTTCATTTGCCTCGCTTGTTTCTACATTTGACCTTGAATTCAACTCCCTATAACTACCCTCTATGATGACTATGCCCTTGACGTTCTAC
>NC_088415.1:42352650-42357650 GCF_034236695.1 Oncorhynchus nerka | reverse complement strand
CGGTATTATCCAACTCCACTAAATGATTCGGGGCCAGGGCCCTGCCTGTCTACCATCGTGACATCGGCACAGTTTGTCCCTCAAGGCTTTCCCCCATAGAAAAACCCCGCATTATTGACACTTCAGAAGGAAGGCCCAATGGGGAAATCTGAATGCAAATATACCACAGACTTTGTTATTGCCAAGTGGATTTTATCAAACTCTGTCACAAACTTTCCGTAATCCATTAGTACCTTGAAGTGCTGTGTTGTTGCCTCAGCTACATCACTTAGTCAGTCAGCAGCTTATAGTAAGTCACTCTCCTAAAGTGCCTGTTCTGTTTTCTTATGCAAAGACTCAATACCGCAGCTCTTTTCAAAACACTGCTTGTGAAGGATACGTTATTAGAAAATGGTGGCCATGGGTCATCGGGCCAATCCTTCATGTCGAGCCCTGTGTTATGCGGTTACTGTTGATCCTCTGAGGCCTCCGTAGTTCATGTCACGTTGAGAAGTTTTGAAAGTACTTGGTCAGGCATCAGCCACTCGTTTTCAACTGCCGAACAGGACTCTTTCACCCACTGACCTGTCTGTTACGGTGTGTTACGTTCTGTTACAAATGACACCGGCCAAGTCGGTCTCTTCTTTTTCAAGCGGTTGAATCCTATCCTTTGTGAAGCAGCGAGCTGCGAATTCCTGGACGGTTTCATAACATTTCACTTCCCCAGAGCTCCATCAACTCCCGGTAGTCTCTGTCGAGGGCAGTGCTCCATCACCTCCCGGTAGTCTCTGTCAAGGGCAGAGCTCCATCACCTCCCGGTAGTCTCTGTCGAGGGCAGAGCTCCATCACCTCCCGGTAGTCTCTGTCGAGGGCAGAGCTCCATCACCTCCCGGTAGTCTCTGCCGAGGGCAGAGCTCCATCACCTCCCGGTAGTCTCTGTCGAGGGCAGAGCTCCATCACCTCCCGGTAGTCTCTGTCGAGGGCAGAGCTCCATCACCTCCCGGTAGTCTCTGTCGAGGGCAGAGCTCCATCACCTCCCGGTAGTCTCTGTCGAGGGCAGTGCTCCATCACCTCCCGGTAGTCTCTGTCGAGGGCAGTGCTCCATCACCTCCCGGTAGTCTCTGTCGAGGGCAGAGCTCCATCACCTCCCGGTAGTCTCTGTCGAGGGCAGTGCTCCATCACCTCCCGGTAGTCTCTGTCGAGGGCAGTGCTCCATCACCTCCCGGTAGTCTCTGTCGAGGGCAGTGCTCCATCACCTCCCGGTAGTCTCTGTCGAGGGCAGAGCTCCATCACCTCCCGGTAGTCTCTGTCGAGGGCAGTGCTCCATCACCTCCCGGTAGTCTCTGTCGAGGGCAGTGCTCCATCACCTCCCGGTAGTCTCTGTCGAGGGCAGTGCTCCATCACCTCCCGGTAGTCTCTGTCGAGGGCAGAGTTCCATCACCTCCCGGTAGTCTCTGTCGAGGGCAGAGCTCCATCACCTCCCGGTAGTCTCTGTCGAGGGCAGTGCTCCATCACCTCCCGGGAATCTGTCGAGGGCAGTGCTCCATCACCTCCCGGTAGTCTCTGTCGAGGGCAGAGCTCCATCACCTCCCGGTAGTCTCTGTCGAGGGCAGTGCTCCATCACCTCCCGGTAGTCTCTGTCGAGGGCAGTGCTCCATCACCTCCCGGTAGTCTCTGTCGAGGGCAGAGCTCCATCATCTCCCGGTAGTCTCTGTCGAGGGCAGAGCTCCATCACCTCCCGGTAGTCTCTGTTGAGGGCAGTGCTCCATCACCTCCCGGTAGTCTCTGTCGAGGGCAGAGCTCCTTCACCTCCCGGTAGTCTCTGTCGAGGGCAGAGCTCCATCACCTCCCGGTAGTCTCTGTCGAGGGCAGTGCTCCATCACCTCCCGGTAGTCTCTGTCGAGGGCAGTGCTCCATCACCTCCCGGTAGTCTCTGTCGAGGGCAGAGCTCCATCACCTCCCGGTAGTCTCTGTCGAGGGCAGAGCTCCATCACCCCCCGGTAGTCTCTGTCGAGGGCAGTGCTCCATCACCTCCCGGTAGTCTCTGTCGAGGGCAGTGCTCCATCACCTCCCGGTAGTCTCTGTCGAGGGCAGAGCTCCATCACCTCCCGGTAGTCTCTGTCGAGGGCAGTGCTCCCCTCGAGAAGACAGAAGCACTATCATGATCATTCGAACGCATCTCTCTGGCCTACGGCAGGAGAGTAGTGGGGTGTACTGTTCTTCATCTCTGAGCGGGGAGACTGTTCCAAAGTGTGTGTGTGTGTGTGTGTGTACATACACACTGTGCATGTGTGTGCACATGGGTCTCTCTCTACTCATGTCAGTGGTAGGTTACTGCTTAGATTGATCCCACATCACTCAGGTCTCTTTCCTTTCCTCTCCTCTCCCTTCCTTCCCCTCCTCCATTAGTTGATGTTGTAGTGACTGAGTGTCAGCCATCACGTTACTGCTGGCCACATCAAAGCCAATTGACATAGTTGAATCTCAGCATGACAGGGGGGGTTAGTGAATGAGAGCCGTAGGAGGTTTTCACACACATTCACATCAAAACAAATACAGACGCAGTACCCCCCCAACCCCCCCCACCCAAATATGACATTCTCTTTTGAGATGCCTTGATGCAGGAGGGAAAAAGAAGAGAGGTGAAAAGGAGAGGAAAAGAGACTGTTGAAGAGTGGAGACATACAGTAGTAGCTCTCTAGACTATAATTCCCAGGTGTCTTTTAGCTACGTAGCCCCTGAAGCCTGTCCTAGTCTGTGTGTGTGTATATGTGTGTTTGTGCGTGTACACACCGGCCCATGCAGCGCCAGCCTGTCCCATTGAATGCACTAATGTGAGACACAATAATCACAGTCAGGTGCAGCTACGCTATGCTTCACAGAGTACCACTATTTCACTGATGGTACAGAGGCAGGTGGCAGCCCAGGTGTACGGCTAATATACAATGTGTGGGTGCGCGCGTATGTCTGCTCATTGTGTGTGTGTGTGTGTGTGTGTAAGTGTGTGTGTGTGTGTGTGTGTGTGTGTGTCTCTGTGTGTCTCTGTGTGTCTCTGTGTGTGTGTGTGTGTGTGTGTGTGTGTGTGTGTGTGTGTGTGTGCATCTATGAACTATAGTCGGAAAGAGTATAGGTTATAGGAGTCTTATTAGGTGATTCCTCACAAAACTAGAAAAACAAAACCGACACTGATTTTGGAGGATTAAAAACAAATATATCCATAGAAGTGTCTTTTGGAGGAAGGATTGTTAATATATAGTTGACATTTGTGTCTTAAAGCATCATTTAGAAATCATTAATTGAATTTAGAATATTTGTGACATTTTGGCCTCTTTTAAGACTCCATAATGTTTCATCTGTAGGTGGTACAAAGCTCTGTAATATGAGTAGAATTTTGTTTTCAAAAACTATTTTCTTATATTACTTTATGAATTTAGAAAAATATAAACATGAATATTGAAAATACTTTTTTTGGTGATTTGGCAAATGTTTCTATATATTGTTGAACATAACATACTCTAGGACACATGAACGTTCCAGAGTGGGATGTCTGCTACTTTTAGAGTTATGATCCAATTTGTAATCATTACCAACATAGTGAATGTGAAAATTTGCAGGATGTGCAATGACACAACCTAAAGGAGAGCTGTGATTGGTTACATGGCTTTCTATGCCACTTACTTTGACTAAAATGGGCCATAACTTTAAAACTAGAAGAGATACCACTCGGGAACTTTGATATGCTCATAGAGTACATTATGTTCAACAATATCTTGAATAATTTGCCAAATCAAAAATGGTATATTTCCAATATTCGTGTTTATATTATTCATTATTCATAAAGTGATGGAAGAAAATTGTTATTGTAATCATAATACTTATCATATTACAGATCAAGCGGTAAAGCTTCACATGACACCACTTTTTGCTTTGTAGCACCTATAGATGAATCATCATGGAGTCTTAAAGGAGGAGTAAGGTCAAAAGGTCACACATTTTGAAACACTTTAATATACAAATGTCAAATACATGTCAACAATCCTTCCTCCAAAGGACCCGTCCATGGATTTACACTTTAGTGAAAATCTACAAAACCACAGCCTTTTTTTTTGTTCTAGTTTGGTGAGGAATCATCCTGATCAGAAATTCATACAGTCCCGTAATGAGAGCCTATCATAAACCAGTCCCGTAATGAGAGCCTATCATAAACCAGTCCCCTAATGAGAGCCTATCATAAACCTGTCCCCTAATGAGAGCCTATCATAAACCAGTCCCGTAATGAGAGCCTATCATAAACCAGTCCCGTAATGAGAGCCTATCATAAACCAGTCCCGTAATGAGAGCCTATCATAAACCAGTCCCGTAATGAGAGCTTATCATAAACCAGTCCCGTAATGAGAGCCTATCACAAACCAGTCCCGTAATGAGAGCCTATCATAAACCAGTCCCGTAATGAGAGCCTATCATAAACCAGTCCCGTAATGAGAGCCTATCATAAACCAGTCCCGTAATGAGAGCCTATCATAAACCAGTCCCGTAATGAGAGCCTATCATAAACCAGTCCCGTAATGAGAGCCTATCATAAACCAGTCCCGTAATGAGAGCCTATCATAAACCAGTCCCGTAATGAGAGCCTATCATAAACCAGTCCCGTAATGAGAGCCTATCATAGACCAGTCCCGTAATGAGAGCCTATCATAAACCAGTCCCGTAATGAGAGCCTATCATAAACCAGTCCCGGCTCAGTGGATGAAGTTTGACTCTGAGCTGTTTGATGTTGGAGCACGTTGGCATCGACGTTGATATAATAACAGTCAAGATACGGAATATAACGACCCAGAGAGGATAACGTAATGAACATGTCAAGATACGGAATATAACGACCCAGAGAGAATAACGTAATGAACATGTCAAGATACGGAATATAACGACCCAGAGAGGATAACGTAATGAACATGTCAAGATACGGAATATAACGACCCAGAGAGGATAACGTAATGAACATGTCAAGATACGGAATATAA